>NC_049169.1:148554680-148782180 GCF_009769625.2 Cygnus olor | reverse complement strand
CTGAACTTCCCTATTCTGCTTTCTCACAACATAAACAACTGAAAATTTTATAGAAGTGAAACAGTGCCAGCAGGGAAAAAAACAAACCAAACCAAACCAAAACAAAAAAACAGGAAGACACATATCTGACTTCATAAACACAAGCTAGGAGTTTCAGACGAGTACTGTAGCAGTTTGGTCTAATGTCTGGACCAAATTAGACCATCAGTAGTTTTAATATGATTCTCTGACATCCCCAAAATGTTTTCTAACTTGCAGATTAAGTCCTACTCCTAAATTTAGAGTTGGAATGAGAAGCATCAGGCTTCCTCAGTTGTTATATTGAAATTGTTTCACATTATTGATTAGTAAAAGAGAATAAAAAATCAACTTACTACAAATATCCATTGAGATGGAGTCCATCCCAGATGAGACTTTCTATTAAATTTAATACTAATCTGAACACATTTTTGGCATATATAAAATTACCTGTCAGCAAATACATTAATTGCTGGAAAAAAAATATGATGTTTACCTCAAATTTGTTGTAGAGCATGTCTTTAAATAGAGCATTACTTTATGTCAAGTTGGTGAAAAATTTCATTATGAAAAATTGAGTGAATATCTGGAATATGTTTGATCATTATCTTTTAATGCCTTTAGGATTGAGGCAATATAGAAGTTTTCTGACTTGGAACAAGATCATTGCTATAGGGCTTTCAGAAATAAATTACATGGGGAAAAAATGACTGGAATGAATAAACAAATGAATAATATAACTTTTCATACACTATTGATATAATTTGTCAAATATTAATAATAAAAAAAATACTAAGTGAAGGAGAAACACTTGAATTTATATTGCCTAGCCTAAAACAGTATGAAATCTAGTATTTGGTTACAGGTTTTATGATTTCCATATGTGGCATCTCTTGGGCAACTCTGAGGTCTGTGTTTACATGAACAAGCTACACCCCTGTAAGTGTTCCAAGAGTGTCTATGTTACACAGCTCATTGTTCATTAAATATCAGAGATATTTAAGCTTACTGACAGGAGTAATGCTGCACTAAACTAAACTAAACACTTTCTCTACAGAGAGGATTCTTCTACAGAAATAATAATAAAAGCAAAGCAAAACCCCTAACTTTCCACTTCAGTCTTTTCAATCAATTATATTTTCCAAGTTAGCAATGTTAATTACTCTCTGTTCCTTAACATTTTAGATCATTTTGAATTGGATATGCAAAAGTTTCAAATAGCAAAGTTGGAAACTGTCGTGTCTCTGCAAAATGTTCAGAAAACCTGTAAACAGAAAGATCCCTGTGTCCCCAGTCATCCTGGGCTTACACACACTCATTGAAAATAACTGACAATTCGTTCACTGACAGGAAACTAACTTATGGATCTGTTCACAGTGAGTAAATATAACCTTTGCATTTCTCTACTTTGAACACTAGGTGAGGACATATCTGAAGTTACATGAAATCAACAGATCAGAAGAAATAAAGCAGCTGGAAGTAAGTTGTGGAATCTAGGTGAAGCAGGTATAAAAGGAGAGTTTGGTGCTTTGGTATTTAGCGCATTTTTACACCATTTGAGCTTTCAAGATTTTTCTTTTGTTTTGTTTTAACGAATACTGTGTGAGCAAGAGACTGTCATGGTCAGAACTTGAATCCCAATACTTTTATGAAAACTAGTTCTCAGTGCTGGCACAGTAATTACAGTGGGTCAAGACAGAAAATCTAGCTCATATTTTCAGGAAACTAGAGTTTGAGAAAGCTGTGTATAACCAATATTCACAAAAGATGGATGTGACACTTAGGCAGGTGGCTTAAAAAAATTAAAAAAAAATGTTTCTAACCCTAGAACCTTTTCTTACTTCAGATCTCAGTTATAGAAATTCATTTCTTCATAACTTTATGTCATTAAATAAACCCATAGAATTCAATAACGCCACTTACAGTTAGAAGTATTGTCCTACTGGGATCAGGAAGTACATAATAGTCCAATGCACTGTTATATGCTTTAGCTATTTATTTATTTATTTATTTAATCTGTGCATGAGTGAAGACGTATATCTAAATATACAATTTCTATGAAAGCTGTGACAAAAGCAAAGCTTACTGTATGTCATAAAGTAAATCTGCTGAGTGATAACCAGAAAATAACCACAATAACCTCCGTGGCAGTGACAGTATTGGTTATATTGTAGGAAAATGAATTAAAACAAATAATAGCTTCAAAAATCCTAACATAAAATCTACAGTGCAGTTGTACATTTCCTCAAAATTACCTGAAGTTTCTAAATAGAATGCAGTGAAAAAGTAGAAAAGGAACAGAATGAATTATTTTGGTTCATTGTAGATCTCTTTTCCACTGCGCTGGGCAGTGTAACATTATAGGGCATGCACTTTTGCTGATTCCTTCATTCTCTTTTCATCCTTTGTTTTATTATAGCCTCTCTGCACAGTTAGAGAAAAGACTGCATTTGGGATAACTAGTAGAAACTTCAGGAAAACAAACAGAGACTTCTGGAGATACAGGAGAATGAGGGCAAACAAGTCTTTAAACTTGGAAAAAAAAATCTATGGGGTTGAAAAAAAATACAGTGGGGAACCTTAGTTTTCTTGGCATTATGCATTGGATCATTCATAAAAAGCAAGTCTAGATATACTTGTATGAGCCTGAAGAGCCCAATAGATGCTAGAAAGTAAAAATGCTATTATGCCACAGCACTTACATACTATTTACATACTATGCTCTTAACTTTTAGAAAAATGGGAAAAAGTGTCAGTGTTGGAATTAGATTTGTGAGAAGTTGCTCAGGATCTTTCAAAATTTGGTCACATGAAAAAAGCTGAAAAAGATTTTTTTGTATTTTATAAACTGGGTAAGTAGGAAATGTAAGATGTGATGTTACGCTCTCCCTGTTCTGCATAATATTCTGTATTGCTTGGGCAAGTTTTTAAGCCTAAGTCTCAGCTCCATATCTGTAAAAATATAGCTAGTAGTGCTTCCTTTACACTGTCCTCGTCTCTCTTGCCTACTTAGAACCTAGGCTTTTCAAACCAGAGAACATAGTGCAGTGTATCTTTTGCGCTCTTCAAAGGTTTCTAGAACACTGATACCAAATGCACGTCAACTGTTCTACTAAATGGGAAGCAAAAGGATGCATATAGCAAATGACTGTAAACACACAGAACATAGATATTTGTTAACACCATTTGAGAAAACATTCTTGAAGAAGAGGTGTCTGTAAGGTATAAAGGAAAGAATAAATACAGAAAAATGTTCTAAGGAAGCCCAGAAAGGTTTAATGTTCAGTTAATATGACTGATTCAGAGCACCTTTTTAATCCTCAAATCAGTCTGTGGAAAACTGATGAGCACAAAATTAGAAGAAAAAGAAGCTGAGATGCGATTAATGTTTCTTAGTATCAGCCTTCATATTCTGACTGCTACACTGTTAGAGGATAAAACTGCTCTGTGACCTATATGTTGCCCTGCAAGTAGATTAGTAGCATGCTGAAGATGCATAGTTATTTCTAAATGTGTATATCCACATACTTATCCAAACTGTTTTCAAGAGACACACAGAAGCTGAAGAAAACATTCTGTAACAGTCTCAATTAAAAACAAAACAAAAACAGAGAAACAAAGAAACAATAAAAAAAAAATAAAAAAAAAAACAATCCCCACCAAAATGCAGTTGAATCAATTCCTGCTGTTTAAACACTGTAATATAATGAATGAATACAAACACAGTGAAGCACAAGAAAACACCAAGAGGTTTGCAAATGCTTCTTTTATAGAGAATTTGTACACACAGCACATCTACACACAGTTTCAAGCCTGTTCTCTGAGGTTTGTTTATACCCTGTAAAACATTCAAGCAGGCCTTGCAGCATTGACCATGACCTAGATCAAAACCTCTTCTTTTTCTTGTTGTGCACTAACTGTCAAATTACAGAAACGTTTCCTCTTTGCCCGAGTCAGTGAATCTGGGTAATTACTGTTACTATGTTTAGCTTTTATTAGTCATAGTGGAACAAAGTAGTGAGCATTCAATACATGTGTGCACATCCCCTGGTCCAGCTAAATGCAAAGGGCTAGAAGCATTGATTTAAGAAAAGTGGAGGGGAATCACCTCACTCGTAGGAAGATATACAATTCATTTATCCCAAATACTGGATTAGCACAATAATTGCAGGGTTATTGGATAAACTCCAATAGCAGTGCTTTATCTTAAAGCAGAAGTGAAATGAATATGGCCATTCCTACTAACCCTTGTACAGTACATAGTCACATCATGGTTTATGAAGGATAACCTGAACACACCAATTATGTTATATCCCCCTGGATACATGAGAAATGAGAATGCACATCTACTTTGATGATCTTAAAACAAAGGTTAGAACAGAACATACTACTTTGCTCAGTGATTTCTGGATAGATATTCTGTACATGAAGAAACAATCCTTAAGCATATGGTGAATTTAGCAATAAAATCTTAGGCAACTAGAAGCTAGGTAGACATTTTTTAGATTATAGTTTTGGACTAAGATGAATTTGAGAGTATCAGTTAAGTGACTTTATAAATCTACATCTATGGCAATTCAGCAGCATTTCTGTTAACATGGTGTCTCTGAGATTCCCTCTGGTGACAAATCCATTTACTTTACATGTCAACCCGCTGGTGCAGCATTGCAGTTCACTGTACCAGTTGATATAGCTACTCACTCTGAAAACAAGATCTGCATCTGCTGTTTTTCAGTTATTTCAAATTACACAATGCCACAGGTATCTTGTTCTTTGGGGAAGAAAATCTTCACTTTTTTTTTTTTTTAATATTTTTTAAAGAAAGTTCTGAAGAAGCAGTATTTTTTTGTGACAAATTGTTATGAAGAGGACTATATTACCAGACCAAAAAGTACTAGGAATAAGAATATCACAGACAAGTCTTTTTTTTTTCTATAACTAGCTCTAGTAAATATGATGTCTCTCCACTTAAATGATTACAACATGAAAGTGTCCACTTAAGCTGACTTTCAGCAGTGAGTGGAAACATCTCTTCACACTACTGCAGGCAGGTAACTGATTTAAAATTATCGAATTAACTGAGCTTATATATTATTTTCATATACCACTTGCAAGGTTTTCAGAATAAAATTTATATTTTATATTTTCCCTTATAAGCTCTATTTCTTCTAAAATATTTTCATCAATTTCATATTTTAATTGATGAAACAAGATATCAGATCCACAACATTTGCAAAGGACAAGCTGAAACAGAAGTTAAAGAATTATAACTAGTCTGAAAATGTAATTAATTTCTATATATATATATATATTTCCTTTTTTTTAAAATATAATAACAGCTAAGGGGGGGGGGGAGGGGTGGAAGGGCAGGAAAGTGTATTCACAACAGGAAATATACTTAGCTTTGTGCAAAAGCCTTGAACTAAAAACATTCTCTAACATTCTGAAATGATGATATTATAGCACCATGGAACTCGTTTTCTTCTTCTTCCCTCCTGAGTGGTAAGCCCTTCAAGGACAAAGATCTCTTCTCTTCCATCTTGATCAGAAATAACAGCTGTTAGTAATGTGGCTTAAGTGTATTTATTTCTGCAGGGCATCCTCTTATACTATATTTTGTCTGCAGGTTATAAAGGAAAATAGTTTAAGAAAAAAGAGCAGTCAGTGTAACTTATTTTTATTCGTTCTCTTTTTAAGTAGCATGAGAAATGCATGTAGTTGTGTGGGTGATGGTGTGGTATCACCAAGAAGTGAGATTTAAACAACTTTAAAATGAAGACACTAGGCTGAACACATAAACGGCAACACAAAATTAGTTACAGTCTTATGGGGGTGGCATTAAAAAAAGAAAGAGAGAGAAGGAGATGGTGTGAAAAAGCATTGATTTCCTTTTTGTTGGTCTATTTGTGTTTAAAATATTGTGCTTAGATGTAAGTTTGACATTACAGGCGGTTTCTCTTTCATTTTATATTTTCCAAATCAAATGGGAAATATACCAGTAATGATAGTAAAAGAAGTTTGTCTAGTACACTCAGATACACTGCGATTATGTATAGCTGAAGTATATTCTGATTGCTTCTCACTTTGATCACTGAAAAAAAAAAAAATAAACCTACATTTTTGAAAGGAAATAAAAAGAATCAACTATAGTGTTATTGTATTTCAGCTTGGTTGTAGGTAGTCTTGTAATTGCCCTTTTCATAACACTTTGAAGTACTTCAAAGTTTCTTATAGCTTGGAACACTTTGTAACATAACATCAAAGTACTGGGGGCAGGAGGTGTAAGAAGCTAAGAGAGATAATGTGTCATACCTGTCAAGTCGCATAAAAACTAAAACTTAGACATTGATGTAATGTACCTTTTTTTTTTTTTTTTTTTTTTTTTGTGCTAAAACAGCAATTAAATACTTGTACAAAACAGACATTTCAGATAAGGACAGAAAGAAAAGAAAATCTATCATTTAAAGGGGCAATAATTATAGAAATATTAATTGTGTAAATATGTACGTATATGCTATATGTCTTTATACTTAGATATATAAAGAATCGTATTTAAATAGGTTGTCATCCAGGAGATGACAGGTGGGGGGAGAGAAAGGGGGGGAGGGAAGGGAAAGAGGGGGGAAGAGAGGGCTGCATGTTTATTGTTAACACACCATTCTTTTCATGTACAAAGTTGTGTTTAACCACAGTGGAGAACTTTTTAAAATATACGTAGCTCCACCTGAAGAAGTATTGCAGGATACCTCTCAGAATAAGATGACAATACAGATACCTTGTAGGATGTATTTACTTGCACTTTGTGTATCTTCAAGCAAGTAAAGTCTTAGGTGAGACTTAATTTTTGTGAGCAGTCCAAAATTATACCTTTTGCCTGTTGTAACACAGAGTACAAAGTCGTGCTGGAACAAAGTAGTACAAATGCATCTTGTATTTTATTCATGACCTTAACATTAGAAATAAACTGGATGCAAAACCCTCTGAAATCTTTATGAAATGGAAATTTTTCTATTAACTTAAAAAGAAGCATCCCAGGTCTTAGATCTCCCCTGTCAAGAGCTAGCCTTTGGATACTTAAAAATGATCTGAGAAATGATTTTTTGAGAATGAATCCTGCAATAAGCTTTCAGCTTCCACTTGTATCCACTTCACAAACATAATACAAAACACAAAAGAATATCTATTGACTGCTGGAGATGCCTAAAACTCACTTTTACTTTCAGAAAACTGCCACAAAGATGTTATGCCATAATAAGAGGTATACAGGAATGTGATACTCTTATGACAATGAAAGAGTCAAATAATAAATAGAGGTTTCATTTTGCTTTTCACAAATCTACGTACATAGGAGATGCCAGGACACTTTGTGCCTGGTAGGTTGAGGAAATGAAGTGGTCTTAAAGGATGTGTACAACTCCTTCAAGCAAACCTGGGCACAGTTTTTTTTTTTTGTTACTCAGCAGTGCTAAAATCTTTAGAAACACATTTAACTTTAATGCTTCAGTAGGTCATTGCCAACTTCATCTGATTGTGTTTCACTGCCTGCCTGTCTGCTGCTGTTTTGTTCAATCGACATACATACTCCAAGATAAAAAGCAGCATATGGATCTGTGGAGTTTCATTAAAAATACAATCCTAAAATAGTGTGGTATAGTAAAATTTACTTCTAACTCAAGCTGAAGAGTACAACACTACAAGTACAGCCTGCTAATCACTCAGATGTAACAACTAGAGATCAACCTTTAACCCAGGAAAATGTTTATGCAAACTATTTTCTCATAAAATCATTATTTTAAGAACTATATATTTGTGCATGCAGTTATGCAAATTTCATGTGCAAACTCATCAATTTTACTCACATGCCTTTCCCTATGCTATCTTGATTTGCAATTCCAAAATTTTGCTCTAAAAAAGTCTTCAATTTCTTCTTGGCATTAATGTGAGATTGTGGTTCATAGTTTTCAGTTCTTTGCTTTGTAATGTGATGTAACATTGATCTCAGAGGACTCTCACATAACTGTATCCAAAATAGATTAAAAAAAAAAAAAAACAAGAAAAAAAAATGTTATGAAATTTGTAGGCAAAGAGGAACTTTTATATATATACATATATATATGTATATATATATACAAGGTATATAATAGGCATAGCTACATACCTACAACTTTTTAATAAATTCACTAATACTTACTTCCATCTTGATGAAATGAAAGTAACTGAAAATCTGATTTCAGCTGAGCTGTTTGCAAAAGTTTATACATTTCTCAAATACTTATTACAATATTTTGCAAGATAGATAGTCTCTTAAGGTAATTGTGGGACGAGAAGAAATCTCAAATCAACTCTGTAGTAAATAGTTTTTACTGGACATAAACATCAGAATTAAATTCATTTGCACAACAGAGAAAATATCTATGTTTAGCAAGAATAAAGTTTGTTTACCTATAATGAACTCTAGTATGTAACTGATCATTTCTGGAGTTAAGAAATTTTCTGGAACATATTCAGTACCGAACACATAATAAATCCAATGCTATAAAAATATAATATATAAATAAATATAGATAGATAATATTTAAAAAAATATATATGAAGACTGTGTGTGTGTGTGTGTTTATTAGTGGCCATAATATAGTCATTAAGTTCAGTCTCGGTTTAATGGTAATTTCCTATTTCATTTCCCTCATGTCTCCCAGCTGACAGGAAAACCATGCTGTCACAGAAGCAGAGGGCAACACCAAAACCTGATCAAGCATATGCATGCTAAAAGGAGAGTTTCATGTTGTCTAACTTTAAGAAGTTAGGTTATGTGCTCAAGCTGGAAAGCTTGTCTGCCAATAGCCTCTACAGATCTCGTAGGAAGAGACTTATTCATAAAGAACTTAGTGCAGTGAACTGAAATATAACATCCTTCTATGATCACCTTCTAAAGAACCATCTTTCCAGTATGTGTGAAAGAAATGTATCAAGACATATATTAACTGAGACATGAATAATATGTTTCAAATTAGCCAGCATGGGCAACTCCTCCATCATTCCTAGTATAGATGGAGGAACACTAGGAGGACACTGGCAATTTCATAAGCCTAAGATTGTTAAAGTCATTCTTATATCATGGACACGAAACCAAAATGCAGTCCAGGAAGCAGAACAAAATCTCTAATTTGTTTCATCTAGAAGCTCCAAGTATCTGCAGACACAGGAAAAAGGCATGCAGAAATGTGAACCAAGGATGCAATGAACAGAAAAGGGAAGGGCATCTGTTTGGATTTTGGCAAGATTGAAAAGCAAAGATGTGAATGCTTCATATTGGAGATATACTTTAGATAATAAATAAACGGAATTTAGATGGGTCTATCTAAAAATATTTTTGATTAGAAAAGGAAAGTCAGTGATATAGTTAACAAAGGAGGTAGGTATGCAAGTCCACTCTAGCATATGTTCACAAACATTAGTTCTCCTTTAATTGGAAAACACTAAATCTTCAGTTGGAAAACACTAAATTGCTCTTAAACACTGAGTGCAATCTGTGGTCTTACAGTAGTGCTAAATTATGGTGAATCAGAGTACAGTGAATTTAAATGAGAAAAAAAATACATATTCTTTCTACATATTCTTTCTGCTTGTGGACGAGTAAGTAATGTTATTTTTATCAGATGTACATTTCAACTAAACTGGTTTCTGTGATTTACATCCTAAGATATTTTTTTATATCCTTAAGATTTACATCCTAAAATTTTGATGCTATATAGCTAATTCTGATAAATTGTCTTGTCAAGTTGCTGATCACCAATAAAATTCTGACCACCTCTATTGAAATCCTATAGAAATAAATGAATTTTGAAGCATATGTGAAAACATAAAAAACAGGCTCCTTTTAGCTTTGAATCCAGGGACATGTTGATCTTCTATCCCCAGAAATTATTTTTACAACATAAAAATGGCAAAGTGTGTGGCTAGCTTTTATAATCAGTAAAGTGAATGATATACTCATTTTATAACGAGAAAAGGTGAATTTGAAGAGAGTAATTTTAGACAACAGACGTTTTATCAGAAGATGAGCTAGACGATCATGCAAAGCTTTTTGCATTTCTACCTCATAATTTTACATCTTCTTATAAGGTAGGCTGCCACTATCTTATGCTGGAAAAATCCGAATAATAACTTTACAATTCAAATGGTGATCATTGTGGTAATAGCAGCAGTTCACATTGCAGGGTGTTACCCTCTGCTTGCTCGTTCTGTAACTGAAAAGAATAGTCTTGAGAAATGTTTGGAATACTTTGTTAAATATGAGCATTACAGTAACTAAATAGTAATAATATCTGGAAATCTACTTATAACAATATTTAAACTGAATAACCTAAAAACAAAACAAAACAACAACAACAAACAATCAAATCAAACGAACAAAACGTATGTTTTCAGTAAAGTAATCTAACTTCTTGCAAAAACTGCAATTTTTTTTTCTTCCATTTATCAGACAGCTTCAGAAAAGAAAAGGTGTCTGAATCTGGAGAACAAGGAGAAATTCCTTTGCAAGTTCAAAAATTTCTGAGAAAGAGTTCAGAGGAAGCTGGCATCATCAATAATGTCCAATGAAATTAATGGATGAAATAAAAAGAAATATCTAAGTCCTTTCTAATGACATATTTAAAGAGAATTTCTGAAATTAAAAATATACATGTATATTGAAATCCTACACTGGTCCTACCACATTTTCTCTGCAAAGAAAATAATAACTTTATCGTCCTTGGCAGCAAAAAGGTTGTTTTGCTCACTGACAGAGACTCTTTATGAAATTAAGAATACGAGAGAGATTTATTATAGTTAAGTGGATATTGTGGGTAGAGTTGAGAAAAAAGAACTGGTTTCTTCCTACCTTAACTGAAACCATTGGGATTCTCTCTGATTTTGATGTAACAGGATTAAGACTTCAGTTTTATCAAGTAAGTAATGATAAAAAGAGATTGTAAAAAGAGTTTTCAAGTAAAGAGATTGATTCTGAGCCCAGCTCTTATGCAAATAGTAGTCATGTCTCTATAGGTTGATTCAGAAGATAGCCATCTAACACAGATTTCAGGCCAATAAGCCTTTTTGTTCTTGTTGTTGTTATTTATCCAGTGGCAAACAACCCAAATTCAGGAAAAAAAAAAAATAAAGCAAATTGTTTCCCTTGGGTTCATATTTTCCAGTAGATGCAAACAGACCAAGGGCACCTTCTGCAAATATATATATATATATATATATATATATATATATATATATTTTAAATCATCTTTTAAATGATGCTAATACTGGCCCTATTTAATAACTACCACAAATTTTGTGATAAATTAAGTTTTGAAGTCAGCTTGGACATTCAATGATAAGACGGGATGACTGGATTCCTGTATATAACAATCTGGGTGAGCTAATCAGTGTTTTTCTCTTTCCTTACCCTGCTGAGATTGATGTCAACTGTTTTATCTGAACTATTCTCTGACTATATGACTTTTGCTGGTTTCCAGGCAACCAGCATCATGGAAAAAGCTAAATATGTATACCAACTATTATTCTCATCAATGCTTTATTTCAGAATATCTGAAAGCATCTTCAGCAATTCACAAGTTTGATTTCCCAACCTGCAGCCCCTGAGGAATGGCTTCCCATTCCCAAGTTCAAGTAAGAAATGTGGAAGTAGTTTCTTTCAGCAAATATAATTCTCTGAAAATGTTATTGAAGGAAAATACAAACCTAGGTCCAGAATTTTGAGGTCTTTTTTTTTTTTTTTCTTAAACAAACAAAAACTTCAATATCCAGAACTTACTTAGACGTCTTCAGAAAACTGAAGTAGCACAACTGAGGTGTATGTAAAGATTTAATCTTTTTCTAACAAATGTAAATCATTTACTTGTATTGATAGAGGTTTTCTTGTTTTGCAAAGGTTGGGGGGGGGGAAGACTGAAGAGTAGCATCAGTATAGGGTTATTAAGGAATATAGAAATAGAGGTAGTCTGAGGTAATGAGTTGAATCTATCATAGTATTGACAGACAGCTTTTCGGGTGAAAGAATGAAAGCATAAATTAAAGCACTATACATTTTAATAACTCTTTAATACTATTTTCTTTAAATCTGTTGGTATGTACTGAATGCATGATTGTGGAGTTTGGTGGCTGGACTTGAAAAGGCCTGTATGTAGGGATAATGGCTCCCACTACGAAACCTCATAATTTTATTTACTGTGTACTTCTGATGGGAAGTACATTATGAGTACATTATGAGAATTAACACAAAAGTTGTCAGGACTCCAGATTCAAAAAGATTGCATGGTAAAAAACCCAAAGTACATATAGACAGGCAGAGAAACACATAAAAAGAGGTGCACATAAAAAAGAAAAAAAAAAGTATTAGGCATGACACATTTCCAATATACTTTTGTATTTTTATGATGCAGTGTTTTTTATAAAGATTAGAAACAGATTTAGATAAACCATAGTCCTTTGAAATAGAACTGCTGATAAATATGTTAATGATTAATTTTTGATATATTTATATGTTCAGTCCTTTCTTTTCTAAAGACACAAGGGTAAATTACAACTTCTAGTTGTGTAAGTGTGGTCTGTTTATCATCTTAAATTAGGAGAAAAGTATTTTCATGGAATATTTACACTAGGAAATAATCTCTTACCTAGCTGTAATTGTTATTTCTATTACATTGATGTCTTGTTTGGATTTTCTTTCTTTCTTTCCTTCTTTCTTTCTTTAACTACTCTTTAAGTTCTACAACCTTGAGTGACACATTGGAGCTCGACTTTGTGAATTGCTTCATAGACAGGTCAGTGTATATTTTAACAGTGATTACACAGCATGAAGATGAGACAAAATATCCATACATTCATTTTCCCGAGGACAGTTCCCACAACTCAGACTTAGAAAAGTTCTTATAAATATAAAATGCAACATAACTTAGACGTTTTTTTGAAATTAATAATATGCTACATCTGAAATCTTTAAGAAATCTGTGTATACAACAGTCTTTCATCAATTTAGCTGTCCCAGTATAACCAGAGGTGATGCAACAAGGTCTTTTATTTTGCCTGAACATGTTCTCTGTGATGTTTTTGAAGATGAGCCTGATAATGGGACATCTTATTTTTGTTGCTAGTGTCATCAACAATTTTATCAGCCAAGATGAAGAAGTGAAAAGCAGTATGCAAATTTAGACAAGCATTGGTATGAGTAATGAAGAGACATTCACATACTGACATTTTTATGCAGGCAATTACTTGTTGAAACTGGCCCTCAGCCTACCCAAAACTCTGCATTTTTCAGCTTTTTAGCCCTCTTAATCTTATTAACTCAAATTAGCATAAATAGCCATTTAAGTTATTTTTTGTCGATCTTGCAATCTCTCTTACAACTGCTATGGCTCACTTGAAGTTGTGACTCCTAATATAATCATGATTGCCTTAAGGAAAGGAAAATGCCTCCAGTAAAAGAATTTTTATTCTGGAAGGTGAAGAGTGCATCATTACTTGTGTTTTAAGAAACAATCTGAAATAAGGGATGTAAAAGTTTATCAGATCACTGGTGTAGACAGTATTTTGCAATGTAAAACATAGCTGAGTCTTTCATTAAGGACTGGAAATGATGTAAACACAGTATAGCAACCCTCTTATCAATTCATAACTACAAACTATGGGTATAGGTTGCATAAGATATATAAGTATTTCTGGCATCATAAACGTTTTCTATAAATGACAACTAATGAACACAGACATTAATATATTAAAGACAAGATTTGAAAAGCTATTTGTTGTGCAAGGATAGCAGTAAATTTACATCTGCCTTCTTGAAATTGTTTAGGAGCAGATACTAGACATATATCTGTCGTGAATTCAGAAAACAATGTTTCACTTTTTTTTTTTTTTTTTTTTTTTAATCTCCACTAAGTGTTCTTCTGTATTCTGACACAAAGAGCTTCTGCTGTATGTTTGTTCCACAGCAAAATTCAGATGGGCTTTGTGATGAGACATTGGCAGATTTGGAGGAGCAACACCCTATAAGGTGCCGGCCATCATGCTCCAGTACCCAGCACTCCCCAACAGCCCTAATAAAAAGCCTTTTCACAGAGCAGAGAGGGTGCAGAGCCTTCTGCAGACCACCACTATCACTCATTATCAGGAAGGTCTGAGTAATGAAAAGGTCCAGTGTATTAGTATTTTCCACTGTTTTTGTTTGTTTGTTTGTTTTCCAGGGTATCTGACACATGCCATCCGTGTTTACAAAGCATACAGGAGGAAATAAATGGAATCTGGGATTGCTCAAAAGAGAAATGGCTTCTTTTTTTCTTTGCTAATTACTTTCAGACTGTATTGGAAAGGGGGAATGATCCTCTTCTTTCATCATGAATACAAAATAATTAAATATTTCCAGGAAAAAACAAGTATTTAAAAAGTAACTTTAATTGGCCTATCTGAGCCTGAAGCTGCTCTAACATTGATGCATTTTTAATGCTAATGATATTGAGAATTTTATGTAACAAAAATCCATTGTTTCACCAGCATAAAAAGGCTTTGAAGGTTTTAATAACAAAAGTAATACAGTATCTTAAGAGAAGGTTAATTTGACTGACCTCACATTGTCCCTCAGACTTCCACAGGTAATTTATTAGTACTGAACTGTATGGGTTGGCTTAGAATGAAATAAAATGTCTGCGTACTGGAACTTCGCATTCCTTCTTTCACTGTAGTGTGAATAATAGTACTTCTTCACTTTGAATTAGAAGTTTGTAGTATATATCACCCATTCCTTAGTCTTAACAAATGTCAGTACTAGACATTGCGTCACCATTTTGCTAAAAGTGAAGATGCACATGAAGATATGTTTATACTCCACAAAACCTACAGCTTCAAAAACATATGCGCTGCATAGTTTGCTTTATTTCATGCTTGTGAGCTGAGAAAGACAGTTGAAAGTTCACAATCAAAATTGCTTTTCAAAGTATTTGTTGTAGAATTTTTGTTTTGTTTTCTTTTAAGAAAAATATTTATTTTACATGCAGAATGCATACGTTAACTAAAACAATTTGCTGCCACTGTTTTAGAGTTTATATTTATTAAAAGCTTTACTTTTTCTTAAACAAACAAACAAACAACCTCTATCTTCTAAATAGAATGAATAATCCGATTAATAAGGTTATTATTTCAGCAATGTTAGTAATGTTATATTGAAAAAGAGTTAAGAAAAACATGCAAAACATGCCATACCCGGTCTAGGCATGCACAGCTCACTTTTCCATCTGTAAACAAGTTTTATTTCAATGAGTAGCTAAAAATCAAGACAATTCCTTTTGTAACCATGCTTTGCATGACTTAATAAGGTGGCACAATACTATTGCTTTACTAGTAACATATCAACTTATATATATATACATATATATATATATATATAAATCCTATGGCTTTCAAATGAGGGATGAAAGAGATTTACTAGGTATAGTAAATCTCTTTACTAGTATATATATATAGTACATATATATATACATGTACATACATAGTGCATATAGATTTACTAGTATATATTAAAACATAAAAATATCCTTTTTACCCTTACTTTGGAAATATTGTCTCTGATCAGTATTGGGGTGTAACTGTTTTACAGCAGTTTGCAGAAAAACATTACAAAGCATAAAAAACAAGGGAAAAAAAGATTCAAACATTCTAGGTAGAGTATGTGAACTATTTTCTATTTTTGCAGCTAACTTGTAAAGTTGGTGTATCTCTCATGGGAAGTTGACATCCATTTTCATTATTAATCAACAATGCTTCCAAATCTGGTACTTATTCCCTTGAATAATTCTTTGTCAAAAATATAAGCATTCTGTCTTATTCTTTTATTGGAGTTTTTATTACATGTTTTTCAAAAAGTATCTAGAACATTTCTGATTTTATTATGTGTTTTACAAGACTTTAATATATTTTAAAATATATTTTCTAGATATTTTCTCTTAGAATCAAGCATTTATTAAGTTAATTCCAGAAGAGCTACTTTTATTGAAGTGCTCTATGTGCAGAAATGATATTGAGTTTTGTTTAGAAGTGAGGTAAATTATACCCTGCTAAATGCTGCAAAGCTAAGTCTAGAACTATTTCAGGCTATTTTTAATATGAAACCTCAAAACCTGTCAGAATTTCATAATACATTTGAGAAAACAAATCTTCCCATGCTTATTTCCTGTCTCTTGAGGGAGATAAATTAGCTCACTCTAAAGATACATTACATTGCAAAGCTGGAAATAATATGCTTTCTTGCAACAACTGAACATACTGTACAATGGACTTTTAAAATGATTTAGAAACAACCATGGCCCAACTTCCATGATTTTGCTTCATGCTAATTATTGGAAAAGAGTGAAAAAAAAACTCCAGGTCTGTCATTTCTGAAAGCGATGACCATAATACTCAATAGCAAATAAGAAAAGCAAATACAGTAATTAATAAGTCCAGGCCTAAGCCCTTTTTTACTATTATTATTATTTAAAGGAAATAAATTATATATATCTCTAAAAGTATCTCCGTTGGTGATTTAACTGTATAGTCATTGGCATGGAAGTTCAATGGCAGTGACAGAAACAGCACTTAACTAACTTGGCCCTCAGCCCACACCAAACTACTAACTCAGTGAAAGAGCTGCTTTAAGAACATATATTTTTACATTATCAAAAAATAAATACAGAGCAGACACCAAAATACTAATTTTCAAAGTCTGGGAGAGGTAAAGGCTTTCTTCACTAGTGTTTTGTTGTTGTTGTTGTTTGTTTGTTTGTTTGTTTGCTTCTTTCTTTTCTTTCTTTCTTTCTTTCTTTCTTTCTTTCTTTCTTTCTTTCTTTCTTTCTTTCTTTCTTTGTTTTAAATTCAACTTGACTTCCAATTCAATTATGTTAATCTATACAAGAATATTATGTTCATTTGAACCCTCTGTAGCTGTATCAGGAGGTAAACATGCTGTCCAGAACTACTCACATGCAGATTAGAGAATTCAAATTCATGGTGATGGACCATTATTAAATCTGAATTAAACTCAACTGAACCATTTTGTCTGAACTCAGTAGTAACAAAGAAACCAGACCACATCAGAGAGAAACTGTTGATGTGTCCTGGATCCCTGTGTATTGGCCAAACACTATTCTAAGTGAACAAATGCCTTTCAGATGAGAGGACCCACCACACAAACTACATGTGGTCAGAAACTTAAATATATTTGGGTAATTTAAAAAACAGTTACTTGTCAAAATATACTTGGAAATCTAAGCCTCCTTCCACACCTCCTCCCTGATGGCTATTGCAGAGATTCAGAACATATAATGTATTCCTTTCATTCTTCTGAATTACCAAGTGACTTCGCCAACACAAATGCCCAAAAATCTCTGAACTGACAATGTCAGGAATCATGGGCTACATGCATAAATCATGCGTGTAGAGGGTCTCTTCAATTGAAGGCATGCTTTCCAAAATATACCTCCATGACTCTAACTTATTAAAATCTTTATTTTCCTGTTTCAAAGAAACAGTGCCTAACTGCCAGAAGCTTAAAGGCTTCTTGCCTTTAATGCTTTTCCAAGGAAAATGCTCAAGGCAGCAACATAAAAAAGGCACTGAATACAAACTTCCTTTTCTTAAAAAAAAAAAAAAAAAAAGATCCATGGATCCTAAAGGATGTTAAAGATAGCAGTTGAAAACTGTCTTAGAGATATTTTTGAAAGAATGTATGTCCTGGTTTCAGGTAGGACAGAGTTAATTTTCCTCCTAGTAGCTGGCAGGGTGCTATGTTTTGGATTAGAATGAGAAAAGCGCTGATAACATGCTGATGTTTTAATTGTTGTAGAGCAGTGCTTACACCAAGCCAAGGACTTTTCAGCCTCTCTCTGTCCTGCTAGTGAGCAGGCTAGGGATGCAGCAGGAGCTCGGAGGGGACAGACCCAGGACAGCTGACCCAAACTGGCCAAAGGGGTATTCCATACCATCTGACGTCGTGCTGAACAGTATATAGGGGTGGCTAGCCGGGGTGGAGGGGGGGGCCGGCTGCTCGGGGATAGGCTGGGCATCGGTCAACGGGTGGTGAGCAATTGCATTGTGCATCACTTATTTCGTACACATTATTACTATTAATACTATTATTATTATTATTATTGTTGTTATGCTTTTCCCTGTCTTAATAAACTGTCTTTATCTCAACTCACAGACTTCGCTTTCCCGTTTCTCTCCCCCATCCCGGAGAGGGAGGGGGGAGGGTGAGCGAACGGCTGTGTGGTGTTTGGCTGCCAGCCGGGCTAAACCACAACAATGTAGCAAATGTTTCTTCCTGAATCCTTAGACTATTACATTCAGTAAAGATAAATGAATATTCCTTTTTCCTGCAAGCCAGAGTCATCTTCATAAGGTTCTTTTTACTGGTCAACTACATTTATCTTCATCACATTAATGATGAATGACACTTCTTACTGCAGTGTGTGAATTACAAGTTCTCTCATTCTTGATATATAGCAGGCATTTCAGGGCTCTTCTGTTGGCTTTGGGCAATAAAAGAGAAACAGAAAGAGGAAACAGAGGACAGAGATAATTCACAACATTTTGGAACATGTAATGTGTGAATTTTTAATTTGAACGAGTGGGAATGATTTGATATAGCATTTGTATTAGCATTAACTGAGAGGAAAAAAGAAAAAAGAAAAAAAATAAGAAAAATGCATGTCTGTCTAGTAAACCAATGCCTTGAAAGTAGTCAGGTATTTTCTTTATAAAACTATTTGTATTCTTGTTGTGTTCTGGTTCTTGTATTCCTGTATTCCTTGTATTCTGCTCCACTTTTCTGATTAAAATAGAAAACATTTTTTAAAAATAATGCCTATCATTGAAAGTAAAATTAGAGATACTTCAGTAACCTTGACTCACTTATGTGAGTCCACAATATTTCTAGTGGAATAATGAGTTACAGAAATAAAATTTTTTGGAAAGAAGCACTGCAAATAATGAAAAGATATGTTCATTTCCTATTATTTCATTGTATGCCTTTCATAAGAAAACTTACGTTGAAAATGTTGCTAGAACATAATAAGATTTGATTCTTTTTTTTACAGTCAGTTGAGCAGTGTAGGTGAATGGCAAGTTGCGCTGGAAACCTCAAGTGGAACATCTATAACCCTAGGTGCATCCTGTAAGTGAAACAGTAAGCTTGCACATGACTCAGTATTCTGTACTTACAGAGGAAATATCTTTCTAGAGAAGACAAGATATTTCTGCAAAACTTATCACCTGTTCTTTAGCCACATCTGTTTTATAATGTCACTGAATTTAAAAGGCATTGGGTAAAGACTTGGATTTATGCTTTTCTCTTTAATTTCACCCATTCTTTCATCACCTTGAAAATCTCTGAATCTGGTGTTCTCTATTAAACTTCCAAACAAGTCTCATTATCCAGGAGAAACTGGACTGTGCTTTAGCAGACTAACATAAGGAAATCTGCAGTTTAAAGGTAAGGAATTCGTGCAATTTTAATGATGCTTTAAGAAATATCAGGCACTGAAAATGAGATTTACAGAACCCAGAAAGCTGCATGTGAAGTTAACAATGAGTACTGGGAAAAGAGTATGACTGACAATCTAACTGATGACTGATCATCAATAATGATTTGGAAGAAGATGTCTATTTCAATTAAAAATTCACAGCCATAAATTATATCCTTTGTCATCAGGCATGAAAAAGAAAAAAAAATCATGCAGAAATGGGGAAAAAATGTGTCTGCTTTCTATGCAGTAAGTCAACATTCAGAGCTGTGGGAAAATCCTGGTTCAGATTTGCACTCCTCTGATATTTGCAGTAGGTAGTAACATCCAGGTATTCTAACCCATCTCTGACTTGACATACTCAAGGTTAGGGAGTTGTTCTTTTTCACAGTCTTATATTACAGTTTGTTCATTCAGAACAGGGACTGTGATCAATGCTGCTTCATGCAAGGTATTTAGTGCTTCTTCATGTTAGGTAAAAAAAATAAACATTTTTTTTCCAAAAAGGAAAGCAAACTAAAAAAAAAAAAAAAAAAGCTCCGAAAATGTCCATCAGGTAGCTGACAGGGTCCCTGATTAGGAAAATGGGACATGAGAAGGATGTTAAATTGCTCAGCACCATGAAGCTTGAGTGGCTGTATGCATACCTATCAGTAAAACTTCAAGTACCTTAGAGAAGTTGAACATTTCTAGAACAAGAAAACCTACTCTTGGACTTTGATTTTTAGAACAAAATTTAGGTAACCAAAGCTGTTTGCAGATCTCACGCTTTGTTATTCATTCTGTTTTCCAGTGGCTGAATTTACAACAAAGTACAGATTAATCTAGGAAACCATTGAAGATCTGTATTTACAAGTTTAGAAAGAAAATAAGCAGTTATAGGTTGGTTACTCTTTGTTCTTCTTATGAATAGTCATAAATGACATAACATATGTATGGCCACTGGAAGTAAAGTTAGGTGACATGGGAGAACTACAGGGATGCTGTTGTCCATTGTAGGGAGAAAATTTGTGTGGCCCAGGCTCAATTAGAGTTGAAGCTGACCACTATTGTAGTACATATAATATAATATAATATAATAATATATATCATATCATATCATACCATACCATATCATATTATATTATATTATATTGTGTGGGTTATGTTATATTAAATACAAAATATGTTAACAGCAAAAGGAGGACCAGAGAAAACATTGGTGAGCATGGTCACAAACAGGGTCATAGACAAGGCAGAGGCATTTAATGCCTTCTTTGCTTCTGTTTTCAATACCGATGATGGGCTCAGGGACCTCAGGTGCCCTGAGTTGGAAGACCGTGTGTGTGGTAACGATATACTTCCAGCCAACCCCAAACTTGTGGAGGACTTGCTGCTCCAACTGGATGCATATGAGTCTATAGGGCCTGATGTTATTCATCCCATTGTACTCAGAGACCTCTGTCAACTACTTTCCAAAGGTCTTGGGAATCTGGAGGAGTCCCAGTTGACTGGAAGCTGGAAAATGTTCCAATCTTCAAGAAGGGCAAGAAAGAAGACCCTGGTAATTAAAGGCCTGTCAATCTCACTTCACTGCCTGGTAAAATTACGGAGAAAATTATCCTGTGAGTTATTTGAAAACACCTGAAGGACAATGCCATCATTGGTCATAGCCAACACAGGTTCATGAGGGGAAGGTCCTGCTTAACAAACTTAATTTCTTTTTATGACAAGGTCACCCATCTAGTTGACCAAGGGAAGCCAGTTGATGTAGTCTTTTGGGTTTTCAGTAGAGTTTTCAATACCATTTCTCATAGCATCATTCCAGACAAAATGTCCAGCATACAGCTAGATAAAAACATAATATGATGGGTGAACAATTGGCCGACAGAATGGGCTCAAAGGGTTATAGTAAATGGGATTATATCAGGCTGGTGGCCAGTCACTAGTGCAGTTCCCTAGGGCTACATTTTAGGACCGGTTCTCTTCAATGTTTTCATAAACGATTTGGACATAGGAATTGAAGGTATACTAAGTAAGTTTGTGGATGACACTAAAACAGGAGGAGTGGTTGACCCTGTTGGGAGTAGAGAGGTCTTGCAGTGACATCTTGACAAATGAGAGCTGGGCAATCACCAACTATATGAAGTTTAACATGAGCAAGTGCCAGATTTTGCACCTGGCAGACCTTGCTGTGTGTACAGACTAGGAGATGAGAGTCTGGAAAGCAGTACCGCAGAAAGGGATCTGGGAGTTTTGGTTGATGGCAAGTTGAATATGAGTCAAAAGTGTGCCCTGGCAGCCAAAAGGGCCAACCATACACTGGGGTGCATCAGGCACAGCATTGCTCGCCAGTGGAGGGAAGGGATTTTCCTGCTCTGCTCTCCACTGGTGAAGCCTCACCTTGAGTACTGTGTGCGCTTTTGGGCGGATGGGCAAGCACTGATCTCTGCTCTCTGGTGACAGCAACAGGACCTGAGGGAACACCATGGAGTTGCAACAGAGGAGGTTCAGGCTGGATGTTAGGAAAAGGTTCTTCACCAAGAGGGTGGTCAGGCACTGGAACAGCCTCCACAGAGGAATGGCCACACCACTAAGACTGCTGGAGTTCAAGGAGCATTTGGACAACATTCTCACACACATGGTCTGATCTTTGGGTGGTCCTGTATGGAGCCAACAGCTGGACTTAATGATCTCTGTGGGTCTCTTCCAACTCAGGATATTCTATGATTCTACGATATAATCTCTGAGAAGAAAAATTACAGAAAATTTACAAGCAAATCAACAAATATATATGTCAAATCTGCTCATTTGTTTCATAGTACCATGCAATGCAATTTATATTCAAAGATTATATAAAACACAGCCTTGTCAGAATGGCTATACCCTGTAAACAACACCCTAAGCAACTTTCCTCCAGAACCCCCCCCCCCACACCTTTTTTTTTCCCCCTTAGGTTTCAAGCAGGTGAGGCAGTAGGACATCTTGACTCTGGAGCAAGATGTCAATCTGAAGTTACCTAAGTGAGTAATTGCCTCTCAGTAGGACCTTAATCTAGATCTGGGATCTGGACACTGGGGTACACTTTTCTTCACATATTTGCTACAACCTCTTTTGCTATAGGTGCCACTGTCATCCTTTAAGAAAGAAGACCCCTATATCTCCTATTGAAATCAAGGTGTGTTTTTACTCTGCAGTTAAGGCTGTGCTCCCCTTGCAGTTCGTACACAACCTTTCTACCTAAAACCTGATTATAACATTTTCTTACGTACAGTGACAGAAAGACCCAGTCATGACCCACTTCCATTATGAGACTCATGGTGTTTTTTTTTACTGTTGCAAAAAAATATTGCGTAGGAAAAACTTCCTACTCAGACTGGATTTTGCCGAACATAGCAGTTTTCCATGTTCAAAATAGAAGATACAATGTCATGTTTTTGTGGAGAGAGATTTGTTTTCATAAACTTCAGTAAACACTGACTGCATAAATCTCTGGTAAGCAAATATAAAATAAGCTTATCTGCCAGATTATAGAAGAGGAGCTTAATATCCACTTCTTTCAGATAAGTACTTCTGGAAATGTATTGGGTAAACATTTCAAAAGCAATTTAAAAAGTAATCCTTGATTTTTGATCATGAAATACTTGAAAATCCAGTGATCTGTGTGCATATTAAAATAGTTACATGTTCAAAATGGGTTTTTAATTGAAGAGAGTATATTGTGTATAACACATGCAAATAAGAAACATAAACAAACAAACATAAATAAACAAACAAAAAATAAAAACCTTTATGTGACTTCCTTATTTCCACAGAGGTGAAACTTTCTATCCTGTCAGTTGCAGCATAAGCAGCATCACTTTCTTTTGCAAACAAAACGACCCTAAAACAGGCCCACACATGCATGGGAACTGAGGACTTGACATGAAATCAGCATCTGTATTTACATAACAATCCAATGGTAACAGGCTCTAATTTTCTAAGGAAGACATGATCAGAGCCAGGAAAACATAGACTAGTTTGTCCAGTCACTGGGGTTATTTTTTATTACACTCGGACTACCAATATAAGAATATAAAGTTTGTGACACAGTCCTTAACTGTATTACACATGGCAGAAAGAAGTAAAAAACAAAAAACATACAAAAACAAAACAGGCAAAAGGTGGTGTTTTTTTTTTTGTGTGTGTTTTTTTTCCACTTGTAGCTTTTTTGAAACTACCAAAAGGGGGAAAATATTCTGTGAAAGGCACCATATGAATGAATAAACAGGTACCGCTGTTCAGCAAAGAAAATGAAGATGATGCAGAAACTTACACTGTATTTGGTGGAACTAGAATAGTTTTTAGAGCAAACATAGCAGTATCTGATTGAGATAAATATCTAATGATAATTGGTAAAATTTGGCTTAACTGGGAATATGAGCATTTTTCATTATTGTTCCTTTTTTCAGCCTCTGATTCCAATCCTTTAGCTCCTGCTTTCTTTTTTCACTTTACATATTTCTTTCCTCCCTAAATGAGTCTACCCCTTCATATGTATTATACAGTTCAAGCGCTAAAAATAAATGAAATAAATAAAAAATTAATAAAATAAAATAATAAAATAAAAAATAAAATAATAAAAGAAAAGAAAAGAAAAGAAAAGAAAAGAAAAGAAAAGAAAAGAAAAGAAAAGAAAAGAAAATAAATATCATGGTCTTTCATGTTTCTCTGTCTTTCTGAAGACTTAGATGGAATTAAATGCATGTTTATAAGCTATGTGTATTCCTGAATTGTATCCTATACCAAGATGTATTAGCTTCAGGTGTCCTGAAGCTGGGAGCTGGGAGCTGCAGCGGCAGCCTTGGGAGGCCCCTGTGAGGAGATAGAGCCAGTTCCAGCTAGTTCCAGCAAGCTCCAACAGCCTCATGGCAGGGCATACCTGAGCCCAGCAGTCACACTGGTGGCACTTTTCAGAAAATTTACTTGAGAAAGAGTAAAGCACCAAGAGGGAAGGAGCAAAGGAATGTGAGAACACCAAGGCCAGAGGAGTAGGATTTGCTTTGTGGCAGAGCTGGTAACACTGAAGGGTAAGCTGGTAAACTGAAAGGACTGAGGCCCATGAAGGACCCATGCTGAAGCAGAGGCAATGAGTTAGGAAGGAATGGAGGAAGGAGTGGAAAAAATAAGTGAGAAACAGGAGTGGCAGAAAGAAATGCCTACATGATGCCAACCTCTTGTGTCTCATTGAAGGGACTGAGTGCAACCTGTGATGATAACAAGGGAGTGGAGACTGGGAAGTTGGGAAAAGAGATGTTTACTGTAAGCATCTGTGTATTTGCCTTCTTTGTTTCCGAATACACAAATCAGTATTTAAAGGTTTATGATAGCTGACAATAAATTTTTCATGTTAAGTTTGTTATGCCCATGACAATAACTGGTGAACCATTTCCTGTCTTTATTTTGACCCATAAGTTTTCACTTTCTGCTTCTTCATATTTTCTCCCTCATCCTGCAAGGGTAGAGACTGAGTGTGTTTGGCTACAGGCCGTGGCCAAACCACCACACTAAATAATTGTAAAGGGGTTAATTTTATACTCTTCAAGGACTGTTTGCCCTATTGGGCAGTAGTTCCTGTCACTGTAAAGTGAAAACAAAACAAAATTTTGACAGTTTTGAAAATTTTGAAATGCTGGGAATTTCAAAAACAACAATATATTAGATGTTATGAACATAAGGTATATTCAAAAAATCAGCTTTGTTACTAAAAGTGTTATATAGCACCCTTAAGCTGGTTTTGTTATGAGCAAATACAAAAATCGCAAGATAGGTACCTGAATCCTCAAAAAATCTTGCTTCTGGAAAAATGCAAATATATACAAAATTAAATTTTAAACAGAGGTTTGTTCCAATGGACGAACAAAAAAAAGTTAAAAAGTGGGAGTGAAGAGCCCTCACAGCTCTAAGGCAAGCATATGGATGTATCTAAATGTTAGAAGTTTGTTCAGGATCCTATGAGGATGGTTAGTCCTTATAGCTGTTCCAGATCTTACCATCTATTTTTATGCAATATGTATTACATCAAAACCATCCTGTGATTACATGGGAATTATCTGAGAACTGATAGTGTTCTGTATTTTCAAATATAGACTTTCTCTGCTTTGGAAAGACTTCTCCCTTTCTCCCTCCTTCTTCCCCCATGACTGTATTTAGGAGTTAACTATTTGTTCTCTATTACATGAACATTAAACAGAATTTTTAAATGAACATTCCTTGTGATGTCTCTGTCTTTGTCCCATTGCCTCTGTAAACATTTTCTAATCAGACTTTTAGTTCTGTTAGAGTGGAAGTATTCACAGTATCACAGTATGTGTGAATTTACACATTCACAGTATCTTTGATCAGTAAGACACTTCATCTACTTTTACAACTGGAATTGTTTTGGGCATTTCCCAATAATGTGAGAGCTGAAAAGGCATAAGACAGACAGCCAACTTCTTTTGGCTACTCAAGGAAAATAATTATATTGAAAACAGCTGCATTAATACTGGGAAGTTTAACTCAAGCAGCCATGAAGTCTTTATTTTGCAACTGTTGGCTATCACTGGTAAGAATATAAGTCATTGTGAAAGTCTCATTTATCTCCTAAATTCTGCAGTCATTTCCTAAGGGTGATTTTTCATTGCATACCATATCATGTGATGCTACATACGTTGCTTTTATGGTAAAGTTGAACATGTGTCAATATTTTCTTTTCTTACAGTGCTTTCTCTTGGCTCTCTCCCTTCACGTTTTCAGGTTTAACAATAAAGTACTTATATAGACTCTTTGTCACACTCCAAAGCAAGTTGATGAACATGCCTCAGTCATTTTTGCAGTCTCTGAACTTTCATTATATCTTTTATCAGATGGACTATACCCAAAGCAATCACCATGAAAATCCATATTGTTAAGACTACTTGAATTTTGATACCTCCATAAACTCAAATCAATGGTTGCGGCCACCCAGAAAGTTTGGTGTACCTCAACAAAAGGTGGAACAGGAAAAAGAGAAAAGGAAACACTTTAGGCTCCTAAAACAGACACTGAGCAACTTCATATTGGAGGGGGGGGGGGGGGAGAGAGATGTTACAGTACTTGATTTATGGTTCAGTTGTGATTTAACAATAAGACCAATCAGAGGTGAAACAACCACACTGCTGAACCCATCTTAGATTTTCCATTTTTCATGTTTTAAACACTCAGTCCATTGAATATTGATGTATCAAATGATCAGTGACACTGTGGGGATGCATATGGGGAGAGAAAGGGAAATCTGCCTCCACTCTTATGTCTGTTGGCAAAAGTAGTTACAGTATTGTGAACAGAAGGGAATATTAAAATTACAGCTACTATAAGCCATCAGTAGATTATCAGTATTAGAAGTAGGAAGAGAGAAGAAAGGAAATTACTATTCACAGCCTTATCTAAGTTATTGTATTTTATACATTTGTATTTATCTTTTCATTCCCAAAAGAAAAACTCTGACTTCAACAGTTTTTCAATGACACATGATATGGTATAAATTTAGATATCATGTGATAGCAGCAATGAGTTCTTGTACTACTTGGTAATACTTGAAAAGAAGAAATTGCAGAACTCAGGGGATAAATTTCAGTCACAGATGCCCTTTTGATCTCATCAGATAGATCAGTCACCTAAAAAATCTCTCTCCCCCCCCCCCCCCCATTTAATTTCAGTGGAATTACTTAGTACTAATATTTCATGCAAAGACCTTGATACAGATATTATCTGACTAATGTTTATACATTCAGGAAAAAAAAAAAAAGAAAAAAAAAGAAAAAAATAGTAGTAGGTCCACTCTTTTCCAGTCTCCACAAATGAAAAGATAACACAAAAGTAGTATATTTTTCTAATTAAGCTAAAATGGAAATTTACACATAGTAGGGAAGATGATGTTACTCTGTACAGACAAAAAATGTCTTCTTTTTGAGCAGCTTGTACAGAGACTTTGGATTCACTACAAGGGACTAGCGATATTTAGACACAGAATAACAGATGAAACCAACATCAATGAAAGTACATTGTAGTTCAGCAAGATTAGTGGAATGCATGATGCAGGATGAACATTATATTCTGCCTTCCATTAGAAATAAAAGCATTAGACAGCTATTTTCTTTAAGGCTGTATAGAAGAAAAGGTTTCTAAGGAGAGATCTAAGCAAGAAAAGAGTAGTCTTTTACGTGTTTTATGTAAACAAAACAAACAAACAAAAAAAGATTTTTCATAGCAACAAATGCCAGTGTATTTTTTTTTTCTCATTAACAAAGGATTTTGCTGTGTATCAATGAAAACTGAAAATTTCTAACTATTCTATTCCTGAAAAACAGCAAAGAAATAATTATAGCTTACAATCAAAGAGTTAGTTTCCACCTAACACTTATTTTGTCTGAGAAATTTCTCATAAGCCATAACGTTTCAGTATTGGCTTGGAGCAGAAGCTAAGGCTGAAAGATGATCAACTGATCACAAGAAAAATAAAATACTACTAACTACATGATCAGTACAATCCATTTTCTCTTACACTGCCTGGTCCAGCTTCCTCCCTCCCTTTCCAAAAAAAAATCAGAGATTATGAATGATTAAACAAAGAACGCAAGTAAGCATGTGTTAAGATAAAGGAAACAGATGATTTAAAGGCTATAATATAAAGTCTTATTAATTCCTTCTCCCCCAGCATTATGGTACATCAATGTCAAAAGGGAAGAAATCACCTAAGGAGCAAACTGTGAAAGGAAAAGTTACACAAGACTGATGAATGTCTTGGGCTCTCAGATGTGGAAAAGTGATTGAGATAATGGTTCACAATCATGCCAAAAATCCTTAGAGATACTAAGATACTTAGAATCTACGACTACTATATCTGAAAACAGATGAAAAACCTGTAATAATCATCTTCTAACGTGACCAGATGGGTTCATCCCATCCAAAGAGGAAAAAGAAATTATGAGGGGGAAAAAACAATCTCAAAATTCTCTTTCAGGATGGCATGATAGGAGTGGTGCCTAGATGAATTTAAAATGGTGAGATTTCATAAAGAAGTTGTGAGAAGTTAAGTTTGATCTGATGTACCCAGTGATTGACAAGATCTTTGGAACTGAACAGCATACTCACCATCACTATCATGGAGGCCACTGAGAGGCATCTATAAGAAAAAGAAGCAGAAAACAATGCAGGATAAGCCACATCAAGACATGAAATGCTTTTGTTTGTGTGTTTCGTTCGCTGCTGGCAGAGGCCTTGTCCTAAGATCTGGTTTTAGCATACAGTGTATTTTTTTCTCACAGCTTATTCTGGCTAAAGACCATTGTCTTCACTGTAGTACTTTTTTGCCCAAAAGAACCTTTTCAATTTTGTCTATATTTTCTTCCTCACCACCACTAGTTACATATCTGAATGGACCTCAAGTATTCATTTCTGTCTGCATACATATTATGTTGCCAGTCATTTTTTGCAAAATATTTCCAGAGATTAACGCGGCTTTGCATTTTGCTTGATGGCTTGATGATCACCTACTTATTTCAATATGTTGTATATGCTTTTAATGTGAGAAATTAGAATTGACTGCTGGATGGTGGAGGAGTTATCAGCAACAAGGAATACAGCACTGGGGAAAATGAAAAGAGTAATTATGTGTTTCTTCTTAAAGGGTACAATTGTATTTCAAATGATAAAGAAGGGATGTACTTGATAAATTTGGTAAGAGACATAAAGTTAAATAAAACACAGGGTTTTTTTTTTGTCAGTTTGTTTTTGTATTCCAGTATTCAATCACAAACATTCAAAATATTTAATAATTAATGCTGAATATAAGACTTTTAAAAGAATAAAGTCATTAAAGTAACCAAATTTATTTGTTATTAAAACTTAACATGTTCCCAAACTTATTAAAATCTTATTACAAGATAGATATTCTGTAGTATTTTATGATGCAGGTTGCTTAACAGCTTGCTGATGCTAAATTGTACCACGCTACCTGAGTAAGCATCACAAAATTACTTTTTAGTTTGCTTAAGTACAAGGAAGCTCATTTTGTACATAAGAATGAAAAAAATAGAACAGACAAATAGGTCCATAAATGTTTGCCAGTTTCCTTCTGAGTCTCTTGAGAATTTTAATCTTCCAAGTACATTTCTGACAAGATATGAATGCATATCTGCAATTACAACCTTGCAATATACAGATGTTGGGAACACATACCTGTATGAAACCCACAGCTCTCATACAGAATTGAACAGCTTGTAACAGCATCCCTAGTTAGAACCACCACTGATACTGAGATATTTGGTAAAATGATAGTGAATTGTAGGAACAGGACTGATAAAAAATGAATAAATTCAAAACTGAAATATCTACAAGAATGTAATTGAACTCTTTTTAGCAGATCATGACATATCACACACTTTGCAGAGAGATGTGTTCAATAGTTCCTTGATCTTATTTCAGATCTTTGTTTAATGAACAAAACCAAAATAAGGAAGATTTAGCTTGGGTTTTAATTGTTTAAATGTGTAAGAACTGCTTTTCACATATAAATTGCAAAGAACAGTACAAGCACTGAACAAGGGATAATGTTTGAATTAAAAGTTAAACACTACTGTGTTCTTAAAACACAGACCCATTTGTAGCATCATAGAACTCCTAAAATCAAGTGCTTCTAATCTTGTTATCTGTTCCAAAAAAATTATTAGAAAAAAATAGTTACAATAATATCTTTATAATTTCTTATATCTTTTTAAGTGTTTACCTCTTGAAATACTCTTTCTTAGGAGAGAGAGAACAGGTCCTCCCATAAGAAAGAAGACATATTCCAAATATGTATCCATGGGCAAGAAAGGAAGAGAAAAGAAAAGAAGAGAAAAAAGAAAGACAGGCGAGGAGAGGCGAGGAAAGGAGAAGAGAGGTGAGGTGAGGAAAGGAGAGGCAAGGCGAGGAGAGGAGAGGCGAGGCAAAGAGAAGAGGACAGAGGAGAGGCGAGGAGAGGCGAGACGAGGCGAGGAGAGGAGAGGAAATAATGTATTTTTCTACTACTTTATATATATATTATAAAAATAATAATAAATATATAAATATATATTTAAAGGTACGATTATTTCACTCTAAACTGAGTAAAAGACAAAAAAGTTTGAGAAACCCCAACATATCTTCCATCTTTTAAAATATTTTATTAGAATCCATGAAATATATCTCCTATTTAAGGTTCTTCCTTTGACCTCAGAAGTGCATTTAGGTGAGCCAAGGTGACTTAGACCTCTTTTGACTGGCACTTTGGCTTTTTGAGAAAGAAAGCAACTTTTTTTTTTTTTTTTTTTTTTTCTGGTAAGCTATTCAGTATCATTTTAACAAAATTCTGATTCCAGAATGCCTTCAGAAACTACAGAGGCTTTTTTCATCAGTTATCCCAAATGCTGTCAAGCACATATTTAAATGGAGACATCTTTAAGTGCCTGTGCTGTGAGTTGGAACTCTCACTGTAGCTATTGAAAAGTGATAGACTGAGAGAATAGTTTAAGGCAGGCTATCTTTTTTCTATCAGTTGGTGATAGATTCCTAGTTTACATGCTCATTTAAGTGTCTAAGGCTGAATGGGGTAGGCCTGGGTCTTAACACGTACAACACTTTGTAAGAATAGAGAGCACGTGTTAGGAAAACAAGAAGCAGAAAGTTTCACTGACTGTACTAAATAACCCTCACTTGCAGCATTCAGGGGTTTGGAAATCAGACCTTGGCACTTCTGCTGATGATGAATGATGAGGGATTCAATAACTTCAAATAAAGGGACAGGTAATGCTACTTTTATTACTGTTCCACAGTGCCACATCCTGTGAAATCACAGTTCGCAAAGCTCAACAGATGCATTTCGTCTTGACTTTATCCTTGAGCTGAGAAATTACATGCATTGGAAAGTAACACTAGATAGGACTTGAGGAGGAAAAAACATGAGTAATGTTTTGTAATTTGTATGTAGCCCCTATAAATGGAGTCAACATTTTTTACTCATACTCTCTATAGGTTGATTACAACCTCCATCATCAGACCAGCAAGAGGGGAAGTAGGAAAGAGTATGCTTCATACTTGTTGGACAAAGAACAGTTTGCACATTGCTGATTATGTGAATTCCCAAAACCAGTGGGATTAACTATAGCTATTCTCTTTATTAGGCCATTTGACTTTGAACACATCAGTTGGTAAGTCCAGTTTGTATCGTTTAGCCCTAGCATGACCAGACATTATCCTAAAATTAGTGTCCACGATCAACTTTGCTAGTAGCAGGTAACTGGGAATAAAAGAGAAAATACCTATTCTCTGTTCTAGAAATAACAGTTTAGAGTGCAGTTAGTGGAAAATTCTGCCTAGATGGTAAAATGTGCTGTATCATCTTCCAGGGTAGATGAAAAATCTTAGATTTGCAGACCAGTAGGTTTTGTTGACATTATATAGCTGCTCTCTTTTCAATATAGATTATGTTATTGTGGAATTATCAGCTCAGGATACATAATATCTCAAAGGCAGCAGCGCTCTAATGTACCTATTTCACTCTTCCCTCTCAATATGCATTGACCAGCTGAGGAAGTTCAGTAATAGGAATGGAGAGAATTTTGCATATGCCCCATGCCATTTATGTAATGTACATTTGCTCAAGGTGAAATATAAACAGAGAGGCAGAACAACATACTTTTTCTTGAAATATAAACAAACATTTATCTATGATAAATACAATTATGCTATAGGGAATTCACCAAAAAGGACTAGTTCAGAAGCCATTTGAGATATGCGCTAGGGAAGAACAGCAAGGCTGGGCTGCCCAGGGCAGTTGTGCAGGCTTTATGCTTGGAGGTATTCAACTGGACAAATCCCTAAACACTAATTAGTCTGGTCTGATTTCACAGTTGGCCCTGCTTTGAGTGAGGGCATGCACTAGACACCCCATGAGATTCCATCCAACCTGAACAGCTATATGACACCATCTCTACCTGTGCATATAATGAGACTTGTTATTATTCCTTGCCATGTAGTATGTTGTGGCATACTATATAGAATGTAATAACAAAATGTTATTGAAATGGAAAGAAATATTAAGGGAACAGTAAATATAAAATATTATATATATATAAACTTTTTTTTTTTTCACAGAAGTATGTGTACATTTGTTTCAACTTCATATGGTAGTTTATGCAATGGATACTTGTGGAACCTGAATTTCAAATTTTGCATATACATACGTGAATGGAAACCTAATTCTGCTCCTGTAGGCAAAGAATACCTAATCCTGTCCTTATTGCTATAGTTTAACCATTAATACTTTTCAAATAAGTGAAAAAATCATATGCCTTATCTCCTGCCAACTACTTATTCCCATCACCTGTCCTGGTTTTGGCTGGGATAGAGTTAATTTGTGGCTGGTATGTGCTGCTTTTTGAATTTAGGAGAAAAACAGTGCTGATAACACCCTGATGTTTTAGTTGTTGCTGAGGAGTGCTTACACACAGTTAAGGACTGTTCAGTTTTTCATGCTGCCCTGACTGTGAGAAGGCTCTGGGTGCACGAGAAGCTACAAGAAGCTACAAGAAGCATGTCTGCTGGAAAAGCCACAAAGCAGGCTGTAAGCAATCCAGGAGACTCCTGGTGTGTGTTGAGGATAACTTCCTGGTCCAGGTATTAGGCAAACCAAGCAGAGGAGAAGTGTTACTGGACCAGGTGCTCACCAATGCTGATGAACTCATTAAAGGAGTTAAGATCAGAGGCAGTCTGGGCTACAGTGACCACGCCCTGATTGAGTTTGTGATTTTGAGGAATGTGAGCCTGGTGAGGAGCAAAGTCAGGACCCTGAACTTCTGAAGAGCGAACTTCGAGCTATTTAAAGACCTTGTGGATGAGATCCCTTGGAACACTGTCCTTAGGGACAGAGCAGCTGAGCAGAGCTGGCAACTCTTTAAGGACATTTTCCTTACACCACAAGAACTCTCCATCCCCCTGTGTAAGAGAACAGGCAGGGAGGGCAAAAAAAGGGATTGGCTGAGCAAGGACCTGTTGGTCAAACTGAGGTGCAAGAAGGAAATGCACAGGCAGTGGAAGCAGGGACATGTGGCCAGGGAAGAGCACAGGGATGCCTACTGGATGCGCAGAGGTGGGAAAGCCAAGAGGAAAGCCAAGGCACAGATGGAACTGAGCTTGGAAAGGGATGCAAATAACAAGAAGGGATTCTATAGGTACATCGGCCAGAAAGGAAAGGTCAAGGAGAGTGTACCCCCTTGGACAGACGAGAAGGGAGAACTGGTAACAACAAACATGGAGAAGGCTGAAATACTCAGCAACTTCTTTGCTTCAGTCTTCACTGTCAGTCAGGCTTCCCACATCTCTCGTTTCCCTGAACCTGTAGATGAAGGCTGGGGGAGCACAGTTCCTCCCACAGTAAGCAAAGAGCAGGTTCAAGACCACCTGATGAAACTGAACAGGCACATGTCTATGGGGCCTGATGACACGTACCCCAGAGTCCTGAGGCAACTGGCTGATGGAGTTGCCAAACCTCTCTCTGTCATATTTGAAAAGTCATTAGAGTCGGGTGAAGTCCCTGGTGACTGGAAAAAGTGAAACATCACTCCCATTTTTAAAAAGGGTAGAAAGGAAAAATCTGGGGAACTACAGACAGGAACAAAAAGAATAGCTAAATTTGTCAGATGAATTATTCATTGCAAGTTATTATGAACACTAATTATTATTATTGTTATTATTTCCATTTTTCCTATGCCACAATTTTCACTTCTGGGTGTCAGGTCAGTGTAGTACACTGATTAAAGAAATAATTAAGTTCTTGTTCCTGAAAGAATCTTCCCATTCCCTAAAAATCATTACTTTCATCAAGTCATGTTAGAAGGACTGAGACTGCTAATAATACTCTATCAAAGAAGACAGAAAGGGAAAAAAAATGCTTGTTCCTTCTGTACTGAGTAGTGTAAGATACTAAATAAGTTTCTGTATGTTGGATTTGGGAAGAAAAATACAATTCTAAGGAATACAGAAAAGCAGGCAGTGTCCATCCATGATGACAGCCAGAAAATATTAACAGTTCATTAGTTCTGTTACCAACATAGGATTCTTGGAAATGTCACTGTAATCTTTGGTCTTCTTTTTGCATGAACTTACTTGAGCTTGAAAACATATAGGCACATCAGCAGTTTTCTACCAGTAGAAAACAATATGTTGGATTAGTTGTAGACGTTTCAGTAATCTCACAGTATTGATTAGGCAGGATAGAATGTTGGATAGGCACTTAGGTCAAAACATCATAATATTTTTTTTTACCAGAAAAGGAGCAGAACATGAATGAATAGCATGAAAATTTCTTGCTGAGATATTTCTGTACCACCTGCTAACCAATGTAGAGGGATTTTTTCATCATATAAAAATTTTAATTTTTTATATAGACTGACTGTTTTATATGAAACATATATGTTCCCTTATTCCTGTCTTCTTTTGTGAAGTTCACTCAAAACTGGTCTCTATTACTCTAATTTAGTTACTTCCAGTATGCTGATTTTGTTGACTTGGGTGATTCAACAGTTTTTTAAAGTATATTTCCACCATGTTGCAGCCTTAGTCATCCAAGGTTTGTTCAGTGTATGGATATAACCTCAAAATACGTTCTGATAAATACCATGGAATTTCTGTGGAAGTTGTCAAGCTACATGACAAAAGGGCTCCTCTCCATTCACACGAAGGAGCACCGACACATGAGAGCAGATTGGGGAACCCAATAATTGGGTCAGAGGCACAAGCATCTCTCCCAGGGGAGACAAGGGGGCACCCAGGATGAGTCTATGGATAATGTTCTTCCCAGATCAGCTTTTGGACTGAAAGGGTTCACTGCCTAGGAGTTTAAGACCCATTACGGGATGCAAGTAAAGAGCATTTCAGGATTGCAAATAACACGTTAAGGGATGTTTGAAAGGAACCAAGAATATGGAAAAAGAGGGATCAAAGTGGAACAAGCAAGGGAAAGGGCTAAATAATAAAGGGCTTAAAAGGATCAGTTGTATGAAGTGGCTGGTCAGGCCGTGCCCTGCAACTGATCAGTGCAGCCTATTCTGTCTTCTCATTAAACTTCATTTCCAATTCTTTTCCTGAATTAGGGAACTCTGTTCAGTGTGCATGTATGTGGAGGTCTGCATGCAAGCAATGAGTCAGCCAAGAAAGTCTGTCTGTCTGTCTGTGGTGCCAGCAACTAGAGAGGCTGGTGAGCCTGCATGTTGAGTTGGTGTCTATGCCAGTGAGTGATCACTTGTGAAAATCAAGCTGGCAAGTCAGTTTGGGAGCCAAGTATTGGAGTGACCATAAATCTGGACCAGATATAGGAGAGATGAAAGGGTCATAGAGTCACAGAATGGTTTAGGTTGGAAGGGACCTTAAAGATCACCTAACTCCAAGCACCCTGCCACAGACAGGAACACATCCTGCTTGATCAGGTTGCTCAAAGCCCCATCCAACCTAGCCTTGGGTCAGCAAGTTGTCTACTGGAGAGGCCAGGAGGTCCAAGTCTCCATGGGGAGACAATGGAGTCCAAGGGTCAGGTATTGGTAAAGCCATAGGTCTGGTCCAGCTACTGGCAAGACTCTTTTTTTTGTATATATTTGTTTCCCTGTGTGTGAGGAAACTGGGAGACAAGAGGATCTGGGTCCAGACTGGGTTTCTAAGGCCAGTTACTGGGTGGACTATAGTGCATGGGTGTGTGCATATATATGTGTGTGCAAGTGTGTATGTGGGGGTATGCAGGTCTGAGTACTAGCAACAGGAGTGGGGCTGGAGTTTTGGGGGCTGGCATGCCCAAATGACAGCAACTGGGGAGTGTTTTGGAGTCAGCAATAGAAGCAGGAAGTGAATAGTTTTTTCCATCCAGCATTAACAAAAGACATTTTCTTCATCTCATGGTTGTTTCACAACTGCTGAAGTTTGTCTGCTTCACACCTGGTAAAGTCATAAGCAGAATTCTTCTTAATCCCCTTAGCATTGTTTGGATTTTTTTATTTTATTTATTTATATATATATATATTTGGTGACATGAGATTTACAGTTTTATTTTCTTAGCTGAAAAGCTGTTATTACTTAATAGTATTATTATGAAATCAACCACAGGCCTTGCTTTAGTATTGGAGACTGGATGTGATAGGCATTGCATTTGCAAAGGGACACATTTAGTTCCTGCCTAAGGTGACAGTGGTCAACGGACAGGCTGGCAACTTAGGAAAGCTATTACTCATCCCAAAATTATTAATCACCTTTTGAAATTATCCAGTTTTGGCTTTAGTCACACAAAAGGAAAATGTCCCTAGATTTGATGGAACTCAAATGCAGGTTAGGCCCTTAGGTAATTCAAATATGCATGTGCATATATATATATGTATATATATATAAATATTTAATGTCTCTGTTTCTGTGTTTGTTATACTAAACAAGAATGGGAAAAAGAAGATTAAGTTTCATTACATATTATTCCTTTTTCACTTAAGCATTCCACCATTTATTGCTCATAATATAGCTTATATAGCTTACTGTTTTCAAATACAATAAATAGATATTGCATTGTAAAACCTGTCAATAAGGTTGCTGGTGAAGTATCTGTGTTTGTTTGTTTGTTTGCTTTGTTTTGTTTTCCAAATTTACATACTAATGGGCTACCTGTTAGTGTAGAATGACACCTGAAATGAAATACTGTAGCCATTCTATCGCTGCTAGTTAGAGACTTCAGAAAAAAATGACAAAAGAGCACAGGATAAAGAGGGTTTTGTGGTGAACAGTGTGAATCAACACCACAATGTACAGTTAAGTTGAAATCTGTGCAGATTCTGAGACTGCTGAATCAAAAGCCACAAAATAGGGAGAGACATATGCATATGCAGGTCAACGGGCAGAGCTTGAAGCATGTGAAAATTTGCTATTCTTGAGATAGCTAAGAAGTCCCATTAACAATATTTCAGCTGCAGGGCAGTGAAAAGATGGGGTACAATAATCACAGATGGGAAAGCTCAGGAAAAAGAAATCAGAGAATGAGAAGTTAGATGACCCACTTAGGTGACAGTGTTTTAGACAGCTCTATTAAAGTAATGGAACAGGAGTAATAAGTCATCATTATTACCTCCTTGTCTGTCATGTGAATTGTGGATGTGTTAGAGTTCTCTGAATATCTCCTTCATGATTTCACTAGGACATGAAGTTTGATTATTCATGCATGGAATTATTATTATTATTTTTTGTTTTGTTTTAACTCACAGAATATCCTTTGCTGTATCAATGCTGTGATTAAAAAACATCTTCAGTGCATAAATCATATTGCTTAAACCTGCTCATGCTATAATTACCACGTAATTGTTACAGGTATAATTTATCAAATGGAGCTTTGTGGTGATATTCACACCAGCTCTCTAGAGTGTATGGGAATTTTCTACCTTTGTTCCCTTTTGAAAAATGCTAATTCATGGAAACAAAATAATTCTACGTAAACTCATCAGTTTAAAGAAAGTTATTAAAATATATTTTTTAGCTCCTTGGTATATGTCTGATATATACAAAGATATTCTTTTTCACCCAGCTAATAAAAAGATAAACAGAAGACCCATACCTAAGTCATTCCTCTCAGTCTTTCTGAAGATGGACATGAAGAGGTTGTTCTATAACCCAGTTAAGTCCTAAGTGTTTTTCTTTCAAACGTTGGAAGTTATGCGTATCACCTTGATATAGAGCAAGATTGACTGATTGATTGATTTAGTATGGAAGTTTCATGGATGGGAAAAGGATTCTCATTCCCTTCCAAATCAAGTGCATATTGAGATTTGCTACAAGTGAAAGGTAAAACAATACAACCATTTGAGATACCTGGACAGGCTTGAGAGGCAGGCCTGTGTGAACCTCAGCCTTTTCCTTGTCCTCAGTAGTCATGTTACCCCCTGCATCCAGTAAAGAATGGAGATTCTCCTTGGCCCTCCTCTTGCTGTTAATATATATTTACAAAAACATTTTTTTTTTTATCCTTAACCATAGCGGCCAAGTTGAGCTTGTGCTGGGCTTTGGCCTTTGTGATTTTTTTCTCTGCATATGCTGGCAACTTCCCTGTACTCTCCTTGAGTTGCCTGCCCCTTCTCCCACTGGCCATAAACTCGCTTTTTCTCCTGGACACTTGGCAAATTTCCCTGTTCAGCCACGCTGGTCTTCTTCTCTACCAGCTCATCTTACAGAAGGTGGGGACAGACCGCTTCTGCACCTTTAAGACTTCCTTCTTGAGGAGCATCCAGCCTTCCTGGACCCCTCTGCCCTTCAGGACTGACTCCCAAGGGACCCTCCCTACCAGTGTCCTCAACAGCTCAAAGTCTGCCCTCTGGAAGTCCAAGGTAGCAGTTTTACTGATCCCCTTCCTGACTTCACCAAGAATAGAGAACTCTACCATTTCACGGTCACTCTGCCCAAGAAAATTCCCTACCATCACATCTCCCACCAGTTCTTCTCTGCTTGTGAACAGCAGGTCTAGTGGGGCACCCCCTCTGGTAGGCTCACTAACCAGCTGAGATAGGAAGCTGTCTTCCATGCACATGAACCTTCCATGAATCTCCTAGACTGCTTTCTCAGGGCTGTATTGTATTTCCAACATATGTCTGTGAAGTTAAAGTCCACCCACAAGAACAAGCACTGGCAATCAAGTGACTTCCGCCAGCTGCTTATAGAACTCCTCATCCATCTCTTCATACTGGATTGGCAGTCTATAACAGACCCCCACCAGGATGCCCAGCTTGTTGGACAACCCCTTGATCCTTATCCACAGGGATTCTACCTTATCACTCCCATCCCCTAGCTCAACAGCATCAAAATACTCGCTAATATAGAGAGCCATGCCACCTCCCCCCTCCTTAGTTGCCAAGACCAAGTGCAAGGTCCTGTATCTGGGCCAGGGAAATCCCAAGCAAAAACGCAGTCTGGGTGAAGAATGGAATGAGAACAGCCCTGAGGAGAAGGACCTGGAGGTGTTGGTTAATGAGAAGCTCAGCATGGGCCTGCAATTTACGCTTGCAGCCCAGAAAGCCATTCTTATCCTGGGCTGCATTAAAAGAAACAACCAGCAGGTCAAGGGAGGTGATTCTTGCCCTCAGGTCTGCTCTCATGAGACTCCACCTGGAGTACTACATTTAGCTCTGGGGCCCCCAGCACAAGAAGGACATGGACCAAGAAGAACAAGTCCAGAGGAGGACCTTGAAGATGATCAACAGGCTGGAGCACTTCTCCTATGAAGACAGGCTGAGGGAGTTGGGGATGTTCAACTGGGGATGAAAAGGCTTGGATGTTCAGTTGGGGATGAGAAGGCTTGGGGGAGACCTTATAGTGGCCTTCCAATACTTAAAGGGGGCCAACAGAAAAACTGGGGAGGGATTCTTTGTCATGGAGTACAGTGATAGGAGAAGGAGTAATGGTTTTAAACTAAACTAAATATATATATACATAAATATACATATATATATAGATTAGATATAAGGAAGCAAATGTTTTACTAGGAGGGTGCTGAGGCACTGGAACATGTTACCCAGAGAAACTGTGAATGCCCTACTCCTGGAAGTGTTCAAAACCAGTTTGGATGGGGCTTTGAGCAAACTGGTCTAGTGGGAGGTGTCCCTGCCCATGGCACAGATGAGGGGTGGGGTTGAAATTAGATGATCTTTAAGGTCCCTTCCAACCCAAACCATTCTATGATTCTATGGAGAAGAAACACATGAAAGGACAGATGTATTCATACATTATCCAAATTCAGATTTTAAACTGAAGAAAATAAGCATAATGTGCATAATATAGGAAAGCAAGAACATTTAGCTTAATTGATTGGGAAATGTAATTTTCTAAAGATTTTCTTTGATCTTAATATTTAGCAGGTGAAATGGTTCTTTAAAAATAATATACCTACAACAGAAATAACACATACAAATTCTTTAACTGTGCAGTATTTTCATGGCACAAAACAGATCCTACTAGACAGCATATACACACAAAACTAATCCTTCCTTCCTTCCTTCCTTCCTTCCTTCCTTCCTTCCTTCCTTCCTTCCTTCCTTCCTTCCTTCCTCCCTCCCTCCCTTCCTCCCTCCCTTCCTCCCTTCCTCCCTTCCTTCTCTTCCTTCCTTCCTTCCTTCCTAATGCTATTGCTTAAGACAGGTACTGTCTGAATTATGTAATTTGGTCCATACTGGATTCCTTTCAACAGAAACAGCTTGCTTACATCTCTGTTTTTTCTCAGAGCTTATGGAATATTTACCTAGCTTCTTTCCACTGAAGTAGCAAGAGCCAACTGGGGAAAAATAAGGTGAAAAATACATAGTGCTAATACTTTCCGGATTATAAATGGATTGCCCAGTTACCAAACATAATAAGTCAAGAGACTAAGCCAGGGAAAGATATTTGCTATTTATCTTCAAATGTTATGAGTATGTCTCTTTCTAAGAAACACAAACATGATTTTACAACAAAGAGATATCATTCTGATTAAGTAAAAATTGTCCTGAAATAATTTAATAGGGAAGCTCTAACATCTCAAAATAATAATTTTCTGTGGTGGTGTTTTTTTGTTTGTTTGTTTTTAACACGTATCTGCTTTTTATCTGGTTTCTTTTTCAGAAATTAACTTCTCTACATCAATTAAATCCAAATCATGTTGTTCAATTAGATTTAGTAAAAATAATTTATTAGCTTTTTGATTCCAATGAAAGAAAAAGTAATGAAAAACTGTGACAAGAAAAGACTAAAGTTAATATATACAATGATATTACTCAAATGAAGGAATGGGAAAATAATTACTTGTTTTGAATACCTACAGAATATAGGAACCACTGGCAAATTCTCATAGTTAATTTTTGCAATGATATAAGCACTAATATTTTAGATGTATTATTCTTATAGTGATAAGAATTATTATATTTTATATTATTATTATGTATGTTTCACTTGAAACACAATAAGAGATATCTTAGACAAATCTATAGAAATATTTCAGTATATTCTTGTCACTTTTTTTGAAAAAGACTATTGGACTTTGAATAGCAAAAGTTTTGAAATTTCAGTGATGAAAAAGGCAAAATATTTTTTCATGATTTATGGGTGTTTTGTTTTTGGTGATAGTGGTGTTTTTTGTTGTTGTTGTTTTTAGCCTAGAATTTTTTTTTTTAACTCAGAGAAAAGAAGAGGTGAGACCTCATTTCAGCCTTCCAATATTTAAAGGGGCCCCAAAGGAAAGTTGGGGAGGGATTCTTCATCAGGGAGTATAGTGACAGGTCAAGGGATAATGGTTTTAAACTAAAAAAAAAAGGTGGGTTTAGATTAGATATTCAGAAGAAATTTGTTATGGTGAGGGTGGTGAGACACTAGACCAGGTTACCCAGAGAAGTTGTGGAACCCCTGGAAGTGTTCAGGGCCAGGTTGGATGGGGCTTTGGATAACCTAATCTAGTGGAAAGTATCCCTGTCCATGATGGGGGAGTTGGAATTCGATGGTCTTTAAGGTTCCTTCCAATCCAAAGCACTCTATGATTCTTTGATGTGATTTTCCTGACTAAATATAAATCCTTATAATGAGCTTAACCGTTAAATCTCACTTTGGGGCAGGCTAATAGAATTTTTAAATTATTTTTGGTGGGTATTATACAACAGTTTCATCATGGAACATCTTAATATTACGTAGACATCAATCTGTAAAGGGTTGTGTGATGTTCCTTCAAGACCCACAGCAACAGACTGATTGCTGCCCTTCAAGAAGGGATAGCCAAAATCCTAGGAAGCAGTACTACATAAAAGGAGATACTTTGAAAAAAATGATACTTCTTCAAAATCAGAGTAACAGGCTAGAGAAAGGAGAAAAAATATGTATGTCCATCTTGTTGGAACTAGTGAAGGAAAAAGGAAGCGTTTGGACAACTATTTTTATAAGAGTAAAGAAAGTTAAGAAGAAAGAGGCAATGCACCCTTCAGGCAGTCTTTATTCATTTATTCTGCTAGCTGCAAAATTTCCTGAAAATAGAGTGAAAAGTGTTTTCTTTCTTGAACCTGTGCACACTTTCTTTCCATTATCAGAAAACGCTGAAGTCCCTACACGACTTGTAAACATAGAAGGCCTACAAGATTGTATCTCTGGGAAAAGTTTGTAATTAAGCTACAATGAAACCAAAAGATGAATTTATGAGAAGGCAGGAGGATTAAAACTAAAACCCAGATTTAAGTCCATTGGGATAAGTCCTTGACAAACCATGAAAGACAGCTTGCTGAGATGAGAGGGCCTAGTGCAACAAGAAGCAAATAGTGTAGAAAAAAAAAATCTTTATGAAGTGAGAAATATTTGGCTTGTTAAGGAATTATCTTGATTATCTTATCTTGATTATCCTGATTATCAGATTGTCTTGAGTGTCATCATGCGGCACTTGCACGGCAACCAGGCAATCAGGCCCAGTCAGCATGGGTTTATGAAGGGCAGGTCCTGCTTGACGAACCTGATCTCCTTCTATGACAAAGTGACACGCTTAGTGGATGAGGGAAAGGCTGTGGATGTGGTCTACCTTGACTTCAGTAAGGCTTTTGACACCATTTCCCACAACGTTCTCCTCAAAAAAACTGGCTGCTCTTGGCTTGGACTGGCGTACGCTTCATTGGGTTAAAAACTGGCTGGATAGCCGGACCCAAAGAGCTGTGGTGAATGGAGTCAAATCCAGTTGGAGGCCGCTCACTAGTGGAGTCCCCCAGGGCTCAGTACTGGGGCCAGTCCTCTTCAATATCTTTATTGATGATCTGGATGAGGGGATTGAGTGCACCCTCAGTAAGTTTGCAGATGACACCAAGTTAGGCGCGTGTGTCAATCCGCTCGAGGGTAGGAAGGCTCTGCAGGAGGATCTGGATAGGCTGGACCGATGGGCTGAGGCGAACTGTATGAAGTTCAACAAGGCCAAGTGCCGGGTCCTGCACCTGGGGCGTAACAACCCCAAGCAGCGCTACAGGCTGGCAGATGAGTGGTTGGAAAGCTGCCTGGCAGAGAAGGACCTGGGAATACTGGTTGATAGTTGGCTGAATATGAGCCAGCAGTGTGCTCAGGTGGCCAAGAAGGCCAACAACATCCTGGCTTGTATAAGAAGCAGTGTGGCCAGCAGGTGTAGGGAGGTGATTGTCCCCCTGTACTCGGCTCTGGTGAGGCCGCACCACGAGTACTGTGTTCAGTTTTGGGCCCCTTGCTACAAGAAGGACATGGAGGTGCTCGAGAGAGTCCAGAGAAGGGTGACAAGGATGGTGAGGGGTCTGGAGAACAAGTCTTATGAGGAGCGGCTGAGGGAGCTGGGATTGTTCAGCCTGGAGAAGAGGACGCTCAGGGGTGACCTTATCGCTCTCTATAGGTACCTTAAAGGAGGCTGTAGTGAGGTGGGGGTTGGTCTATTCTCCCACGTGCCTGGTGACAGGATGAGGGGAATGGGCTAAAGTTGTGCCAGGGGAAGTTTAGATTGGACATTAGGAAGACCTTTACTGAAAGGGTTGTTAGGCATTGGAATGGGCTGCCCAGGGAAGTGGTTGAGTCACCATCCCTGGAGGTCTTTAAGAGACGTTTAGATGTTGAGCTTAGTGATATGGTTTAGTGGAGGACTTGTTAGTATTAGGTCAGAGGTTGGACTGGGTGATCGTGGAGGTCTCTTTCAACCTAGACGATTCTGTGACTCTGTGGAATTTTACTAATTCTGTTTGGGACAATGCTCATGTGTTCCCAAAGTCCTTAATCAGTTAAAAAATGTTTATACTATGTTCAGTGAAGCTCCTCAAATTTATTGATTATTTACTAAAAGAGGAATGCTATGTACTTATGTGGCCTATAATTAGGATCGACAATAGATGGCTTACTATTTCAGTGAAAAGACTACTAATCTACTGCTTAAAGTTAATGTAAATAAAGTTATGAGTATGACATTTGAAAGTATAAGCAAGCAGATGGTCAGTAAATATTTCTATTTCTTAGATACCATAGCCATTTATGAAATATTTAAATGCACATTTTATGCTTACATGGTACAGCATATATATATATATATGGTCACAGGTAGTTATAGATACAAATGTGAATTATATCATTAAGACCAACAGAATATTCCTCAAGTTCCCACCTAGCAGACATACTTGCTCATTAGTGGGAAACAAACAAAACCAACAGCAACAACAGAATCCTAGGTATCCACACTTCTGATTTCTGATCAGGAAATGCTGGGTTCAGAAAGAATAAGTGGTAGAAAATAAAGCTGTTCTCATGATCTGCATGAGTTGATTTTCTTTTAGTTTATCTTGGTTTATATAATCTCTAATATGTAGTTCTGAATAAAAACATCCCAGGCCACTTGTGACCATAACCATAAAATGATACTGGTTTACTTCAATTCCATTTTAACGTGGCACAACTTGCTGAGCCTTCTGATGTCATATTCAAATCAGGAATTATAGTTCCACTGAAGAACAAATGAATGTTTCATTTCAAAACTGTAAGCATGTCATACTTCTTTAATATAACCTCCCCTTGGAAGTAGTACTTCGAGAAACAGATTATGCTAAACATGAGAAGATAAACAACCCCTAAGCTTTATCAAGGGAGGCTGTAAACGTCTTAGTTTCTATTCAATAGGAGCTACCAGAGCTCACTGATTTTTGAGATCTAGTTTTGAATGGAAACAGCATCAAATAGCCATCTTGCTATTTAAACAACAGATAATAGAAACAATGTGTTTCTGTCCAGTTCAGGCTACACTGCAGATAACAAACCATGTCCTGTAAGAAATATTAGTTTCAAATTACCAGTATTTCTTAATATATAAATAGAGTTAATGTAGCCCATAATCTGTTTGGAATGTAAAGAAGTAAACCAAAAGATATTGGTCTGTCTTCATTCCTTAGACACATAGATCTCAAAGAGAATCTGTTGCTAGCACTAACTGTATCACACAGTGAAATAACAGGAGGGGAAAAAAAAAAAAAAAAAAAAAAAACAGAAAAAAAAATAAATCTAGACAGATGAGAGTGGGCTGACTATGGTAAACTGTTTAATAGTAGCTGTAAAATGAAGATTACAAAGGATGTGAAGAAAACCCTGGTAAGGTAATTTATGTGGGAAAAATGTTGGAAGTGATACACTGTCTACAAAATAAGGTTATAGTCATAACTGCTTTTATAAAATGAAAGAAAACATTCCTATAAGAGATGCTACCAATGCATTTGTAACATTTAAAAAAGCCATTTCACTATTTGTGCGTATAACGTGAAATAACATATCCTTAAACTAATGCTGGTTTTGTCTAAGTAGTGCTCATAATACTTTTGATATCAGGATGGAATGAATATTAATGGATATTTTATTCAATTTGCTATAAATCTATGTAATAAACAAGTAAAAGGACATAACTTGTATGAAAACACTCATAGGATCATAGAATGGTTTGGGTTGGAAGGGACCCTAAAGACATCTAATTCCAGCCCCCCACCATGGGCAGGGACACCTTCCACTAGACCAGGTTGCTCAAAGCCCCATCCACAGAACCACAGAATCACAGAATCGTCTAGGTTGGAAGAGACCTCCATGATCACCCAGTCTAACCTCTGACCTAATACTAACAAGTCCTCCACTAAACCATATCACTAAGCTCAACATCTAAACGTCTCTTAAAGACCTCCAGGGATGGTGACTCAACCACTTCCCTGGGCAGCCCATTCCAATGCCTAACAACCCTTTCAGTAAAGAAGTTCTTCCTAATATCCAACCTAAACCTCCCCTGGCGCAACTTTAGCCCATTCCCCTCATCCTGTCACCAGGCACGTGGGAGAATAGACCAGCCCCTACCTCGCTACAGCCTCCTTTAAGGTACCTATAAAGTGCGATAAGGTCGCCCCTGAGCCTCCTCTTCTCCAGGCTGAACAATCCCAGCTCCCTCAGCCGCTCCTCATAAGACTTGTTCTCCAGACCCCACACCAGCCTCGTCGCCCTTCTCTGGACTCTCTCGAGCACCTCCATGTCCTTCTTGTAGCAAGGGGCCCAAAACTGAACACAGTACTCGTGGTGCGGCCTCACCAGAGCCGAGTACAGGGGGACAATCACCTCCCTACACCTGCTGGCCACACTGCTTCTTATACAAGCCAGGATGTTGTTGGCCTTCTTGGCCACCTGAGCACACTGCTGGCTCATATTCAGCCAACTATCAACCAGTATTCCCAGGTCCTTCTCTGCCAGGCAGCTTTCTAACCACTCATCTGCCAGCCTGTAGCGCTGCTTGGGGTTGTTACGCCCCAGGTGCAGGACCCGGCACTTGGCCTTGTTGAACTTCATACAGTTCGCCTCAGCCCATCGGTCCAGCCTATCCAGATCCTCCTGCAGAGCCTTCCTACCCTCGAGCGGATTGACACACGCACCTAACTTGGTGTCATCTGCAAACTTACTGAGGGTGCACTCAATCCCCTCATCCAGATCATCAATAAAGATATTGAAGAGGACTGGCCCCAGTACTGAGCCCTGGGGGACTCCACTAGTGAGCGGCCTCCAACTGGATTTGACTCCATTCACCACAGCTCTTTGGGCCCGGCCATCCAGCCAGTTTTTAACCCAACGAAGCGTACGCCAGTCCAAGCCAAGAGCAGCCAGTTTTTTTGAGGAGAACGTTGTGGGAAATGGTGTCAAAAGCCTTACTGAAGTCAAGGTAGACCACATCCACAGCCTTTCCCTCATCCACTAAGCGTGTCACTTTGTCATAGAAGGAGATCAGGTTCGTCAAGCAGGACCTGCCTTTCATAAACCCATGCTGACTGGGCCTGATTGCCTGGTTGCCGTGCAAGTGCCGCGTGATGACACTCAAGATAATGTGCTCCATGAGCTTCCCTGGCACTGAGGTCAAACTAACAGGCCTATAGTTCCCCGGGTCTACCCTCCGGCCCTTCTTGTAGATGGGCATCACATTTGCTAGCTGCCAGTTGACTGGGACCCCCCCTGATAGCCAGGACTGCCGATAAATGATGGAAAGCGGCTTGGCCAGTTCTTGCGGCAGTTCTCTCAGTACCCTCGGGTGGATCCCATCCGGCCCCATCGACTTGTGTACATCCAAGTGCTGTAGCAGATCACCAACCATTTCCTCGTGGATAGTGAGGGCCACATCCTGCTCCCCATCCCCTTCCACCAGCTCAGGGTACTGGGTATCCAGAGAACAACTGGTCTTGCCGCTAAAGACTGAGGCAAAGAAGGCATTAAGCACCTCAGCTTTTTCCTCATCCCTTGTGACTAAGTTTCCCCCCGCATCCAGTAAAGGATGGAGATTCTCCTTAGTCCTCCTTTTTGTGTTGATGTATTTGTAAAAACATTTTTTGTTATCTTTAACAGCAGTAGCCAGATTGAGCTCCAGATGAGCTTTGGCCCTTATAATTTTGTCCCTGCACAGCCTCGCAACAGCCTTATAGTCCTCGTGAGTGGCCCGCCCTCTTTTCCAACGATTATAAACCCTCTTTTTTCTCCTAAGCTCGAATCACAACTCTCTGTTCAGCCAGGACGGTCTTCTTCCATGCCGACTCGTCTTTGGGCACGTGGGGACAGACAGCTCCTGAGCCATTAAGATTTCCTTCTTGAAGAGTGCCCAGCCTTCCTGGACTCCTCTGCCCTTCAGAACCACCTCCCAAGGGACTCTGCCAACCAGTGTCCTGAACAGCTCAAAGTCAGCCCTCCGGAAGTCCAAGACAGCGGTTTTACTGGTCCCCTTTCTGACTTCACCAAGAATAGAGAATTCTACCATTCTGTGGTCACTCTGCCCAAGACAGCTCCCGACCACCACCTGCCCTGGTAGGTTCTCTAACCAGCTGCGTCAGGAAGCTATCTTCCACGCTCTCCAGAAACCTCCTAGACTGCTTTCTCTGGGCTGTGTTGTGCTTCCAGGATATGTCTGGGAAGTTGAAGTCCCCCACGAGAACAAGCGCTGACGATTTCGCAACTTCTGCCAGCTGCCTGTAGAACTCCTCATCCGTCTCCTCATCCTGGTTTGGCGGTCTAATAACAGACCCCTCACCAGGATGCTTGCCTTGTTGGCCTTCCCACTGATCCTAACCCATAGGGACTCAACCTTATCATTCCCAGCCTCAAGTTCCACAACATCAAAACACTCTCTAATATAGAGAGCCACACCACCACCCCTTCTGTGCTGCCTGTCCCTTCTGAAGAGCCTATAGCCAGACATTGCAGCACTCCAGTCATGGAGTGGACATCCAACCTGTCCTTGAATACTTCCAGGGATGGGGCATCCACAACTGCTCTGGGGAACCTGTTCCAGTGCCTCACCACCTTCTTAGTAAAGAATTTCTTTCTTATATCTAATCTAAATCTACCATCTTTTAATTTAAAGCCGTTACTGCTTCTCTTATCACTACCACTCCCTGATAATGTGTAACTCCCCAGCCATCTTGTAGGGTCCCTTTAGGTATTGAAGGAGTGTAGCTCCTGAAAGACTGTATGGGGAAAAAAAGACATGTAGAAAAGATTTACTCTCTTCTACCACAGATATCTGCTCTTTAAAATGAATATTTTGCTAGCTATTACTGAGTTAATAACAAATGGCGATCAGGAGAGTCTGATATTTCTTGGACTTTTCCAATTGTACACAATTATATTTCTTCATACAAGTAGGTATGCTGACAAGAATATTCCTAATCATGAAGGAATACCCTATTTTCCCTAAACTATTGGAAAGGAAAATCATTTATTCTTCATTTCTTAATCTCAGAACAAAAAATGGTTATAATTTCCAAGGTAGTAACTTTGCAAGTCTGTGGGGAAAAAAAAAAATGTTGACTGCAGACTCAAGCAAGATCACAGATCTGTTTTTTTAGTATGCAAAATATTTTTTCCTAATGATTGGATCAACATAACTGACCAAATATTTATTGTTTAATTGCTTGCAGTTTAAACATGCTGAGCTGTTTCAAAGTGATTTCTCCCTCTCTTAAACTACATACAATCCTCTGTTAAGTATGTTAATTTCAATTTTTATTTGCATTAAAGAAAAACAATTATTTGATATGATTACTGGTGTGTTATTGACATTTTGTCTTTTGATTCATCCATATTTAATATTTTCAAGGGCAACTGTTGTGGTATTTTTAATACCTTGTATAGCATTAAACAGTCTCTTTCTTTCTCTTTCTCTTTCTTTCTTTCTCTTTCCCTCTTTTCTCTTTCTATCTCTTCTCCTTCTGCTTCCTTCCTTCCTTCCTCCCTCCCTCCCTCCCTCCCTCTCCTTCACTCCCTTCTTTCCTTTTCCTTTTCCTTTTCCTTTTCCTTTTCCCTTTTCCCTTTTCCTTTCCCTTTTCCCTTTCCTTTCCCTTTTCCATCTCCTTTTCCCTTTCCATCTCCTTTTCCTTTTCCTTTTCCTTCTCCTTTTCCTTTTCCTTTTCCATCTCCTTTTCCATCTCCCTTTCTACCTCTCCTTGTATCCTTTTTCTTCTTTTTCTACTTTTTTTTTTTAATATGATGGATGTTTCAGAATTCTGTGCATTCATTTAGTGACTTCTTCATTAATCCTAGCAATACTGCAGAAAAGTTACACACTAAAACATAAAAGGAAGAAACTAACTGTAAAACAAGCTATATCCAAATTTAGTTTAGCAGTGGCAATTGTAATTGGTTTCAACAGTTAAAACACTTCCAAGCTTCTACACATAAAAGCTCAGATGAAAACGGCAGATCTGCAATTCAAGCTGCTAAATTGACTGCTATGGTGTAGTTTAGACTACAACAAAGAAGCATCTGCTCTTATTCCCTGAATTCTCTTTAAATATGAAAATTTAAATGTTTCCACAACTTAAACGGTAAATAGTATGTTTTCAATGTGCCTGTATGTTCTTTTTCTCAAAATTCTAACCCTAAGAGATACTAATGCTGATTTAACAATTCACAGATTTTGACTGAACTGGTAACTAAGTGCTTAAGGAGCCAGTATAATCATTACTAAGAAAAGGAAACACTTCAAGGAAGAGTTTAGATACCCATAGAGTTTTGGCACAGAACTGTTTTCAATATTTGCCTAATGAAGTGTTGCCAAGGACAACTATACTCTAGGTGATATTTTACCATTACAAATTTGTATGAAAATACAAATATGATCCTGAAAGCTGTTGGACAACCTCAGGTGCTGTTACATTGAATGGGATTCAAGAGCTTGAAGTATTTAATAGAACATGCTTAGAATATCCATTCAGGCCCACTATAATTTAAAATTCAAAATTCATTCAAAACTTAATGTGGCAGTATACCAGCAGATGTAATTTTCTATAAGTACATGTCTTTCTGAGAAAAACAGGGTGCTAATAAAAAGGTACCACGATGATTTTCAAGCACTAGAAATTTCCATTAAGCACAACAAAAAGCTTCACATTTAAAATTCTGAGGGAATCTATGAAACCAGGTTAGCCATGTCTTGATTTTTCCTTGTTAGTGAATACATTGTTATTCTGCATTTCTAAGTCCTCTGGCATAAAATATTAGGTATCACTATTGCAGTATTAAAGTTTATGTACACATATTATTAAAAGACATTATTTTTAAACTTCCATGTTGTGCAGGAAAAGTGGAAAAAAATTAAAGCCCATCAATATTTCTGAAGAAAACTCCTCTTTGATTAACATGAACTGAAAGAACTTTCTGTCTTTTACAAAATAAATACATGAACTATCTTGTTCAAAGATCAATTTATTTCATCATTCTTTTCAAGTGTAAATTTGAACTGTATCCATATGAAGTCTGAGTTAAATTATCAAACTGTGCATCTCTGTGTATGTAGACAATATCATTTAAAACAGTCTTGAATTTCTAGACTGAGTTTCAGTCATATGTTCTTATTAGTATTTCCTGTGAAAAGTAGAAAACATCACTTAAGGAGAAACGAATTGTTATAGGATTTTTTTTAACTGTCATTATTCTGCTGCTCTGTAGAAAAAGATGTTTCAGCCAGCTTTTTCTCATTAACGGCATCCTTTATACCTGTCCTTTTCCTCAGACACAGACTGTTACATGTAAGTTCTAAGTGTACTTGGGCATGACAGAGCAGACAAGAAAGCATAATTTGCACTTTTTGTATCTATTCCTCCAAAGGCATTCATTCAAAGTTATTCTCTGTGTGCAACAGCCTACATACAAACCCAAGAAGTTGGAAAGGCTTCTGAAAGACCTGACTTTTAAGTTTTCAGCTAAATTTTGGTGATTTGCCTTCTGATGTACCTTGCCTTTTTGCACAGGAAATTGCTAAATTATCATTTCTGTCATACAAAGTAGTACCTCTGAAGAGGAAATACTTAACTTCTAATAAACCAGATTGCAGCAAATTATATAGTTCTCAGAAAAGGATGTCTAAAAAGCCTTGCAAAATTTGTATTAACCAGCATATTTTCTTGCCTTGCCTTGAAAATGCAAAATGTATCTGGCTGAATATATATATTTTTATATATATATATATATTTAACATTTTATGGAAAGAAACAAGTATATTATTTTTTATTTTATTTTATTTTATTTTATTTTAAATATTATTATTCCCATCCCATATTGTAATGAAACAGACAATTTCAGACTGAAAACATCAGTACCAGTTGTCAGGTTATTCAGACGGCGTATAACAAATCCGTTCCTATCTTTATTGATATATAAGATTGAACAAGAAGAGGAATCCAAGACTGACATTTCCTGACAGTTTGTCTTGCCTGTTATCTTATTGGTTGGTTTAGAAATAGGAGTAAGTAGAGGAGAAATTTTGTTATGGTCAAAAATTTCATTCAGGACAATGTAAAGAGTTGTTTCCTTAAAAAGTTCTGCTCTCAGTAAAAGACTATTTTTTGAACTGAATGTGACAGATAGAAAAATTGCACATCAGCACTATGCTAATGCTACATATTTAGTATAGTTCACACCAAAATAAATAAATAAGATAAAGGAAACCACCTAGAAAAATATTCATGTTGTTTCTGATTTTTTAACTTAGTTAGAGATTCAAAATGATGTATTTTCCTTGAGGAAAATAAGGAAAAAAAAACTTCTGAAATGTTTTTCACTCTACTGTTACCAGAAAATTTAAAACAAAGAACTTCTTCAATACTCAGGAGAACATTTAAGGGTGAGATAACTGATGAAAGCTTATGTTGTATGTTTCCTACTGAAGAATAAGCTTTGTGGGTCTGTCTTCAAACACCAGCTTCCATTGCAGGCTCTTTTCTTCTACAAAAAGCATTCCCTCTCAGCATGCTGTCTTCTTTGACTAGTTTTCTGATATTCACTAATTCCTATATACCATAGTAATGGACATTTTATGCAGTTACAAGAAATTTTCTAGGTTTCAAAATCTTGCAGTTTTTAGTATTACTCCATCTTTATCTTCTACTCACCTACTTTATTTTATTACATCTATTTTATCCTTCTCATCTACTCCTGCTCTGAACTCATTGATATGTGGGATGGTAGCTGCTACATGAAGGTCACAGAGAGAAGGCACACTTGAACAGACAGTACATTGCTCAATTCAGGATGTAACTTTGCTCTAATACACGTATGTTAATAATATATTACACTTTTAATAACAGCAAGAAATCATAGTTTACAAAGGACAAGGTTTATAGGACAGAGGAAAGCAGGAGACAGTGAGACCCTTAGGGAATAAGTTACCATCCCTGATATTCTTCTTGCAGAAAAAATCAGGGATACAGCTGAGGAGATTTAATCTCAGAGTATCACATGGAGTGCTTGAATTCAGTAACTGAGTGAAAGAGATGTATTTCTCTAGTTATACCATTTCATATGGTGTATAAACCTGGAAACACCTTCTTGTTGTTGTAATCATTTTTTTGCTGTATTACAAGTGTTTTTTTTTCTTGTCATATATTTTCTATTTTTAGAGTTTGTGAATCTAAAGAATTTTGTGACAGTTCTTTCAAGTCTTCAGATTATATTATGAAGAAAAAGATTCTTCAATCTGTCCAGCTTAAAAATATCAGTCTAAAAAGAAAGAACTAAAAGCTCCTTTCTAGAAAATACTTTTTCAAGCCTCCGAGTGCACAGAAAATATATATTGACAATAGATGACGGCAGCATAAATTGGCAGTGTCATCCATCCATCCAGATGGAAGGAATGAAACAAAAGCCTGACACCCATCTACGGTGAGATGTGACCTAATATTAGATCTTTTTTGTGATGCCATCCTTCTGACCCAGTTCAGGCAACTTTACTGTGGAAGAACTTCTACTTCTACCAACTGATTACTTCAACAGAAAACGTATGTTTTAATATACAGACACATCAGACATCTCCCTCTATCTGAAATCTCTTGAAATCTTGTATTTTAAACCTTTCAAGAGGCTTATTTTCATGAATAAAACTCATTATTCAGTTAAATTGACTGTACTTTCTCCTTACTATTTTTTTTTCTTCTGTTTCTCTAGCATTATTTTTTCAACCAACATTTGAGGTATCCTGTATGAGCTTATCGGGAGGCTAAAGCAGCAATCTGTGAAACAGGAAAACCTGAAGTAAGACAAATCTTTGAGTAAACTTAACTAGAAAGGTTATAGTAAAACTGGGAGACAGGAACAGGAAGTTAATAACACTGGATTGATCAAGTCAGCTAGGGGGCTGTTAGCAAATACCATAACTATTTGGAGCAGAAAAGCAGAATTTCCATAGCACCACAGAAAAAGAATTGGAGTACTGTCCTGGTTTTGGCTAGGATAGAGTTAATTTTCCTCCTAGTAGCTGGTATGGTGCTGTGTTTGGGATTTAGGATGAGAGTAATGTTGATACCATGCTGATGTTTTAGTTGTTGCAGAGCAATGCTTACACGAAGCCAAGGACTTTTCATCTTCTCGCTCTGCCCTGCCAGTGGGCAGACTGGGGGTGCAGCGGGAGCTGGGAGGGGACAAAATCAGGACAGCTGACCCAATTTGGCCAAAGAGATATTCCATACCATATGGCGTCATGCTGAACAATTAATATGGGGGGACTAGTGGGGGTGGGGGGCATCAGCAGCTCGGGGATAGGCTGGGCATTGGTCAGAGGGTGGCGAGCAATTGTATTGTGCATCACTTGTTTTGTACACATTATTATTAGTAGTACTACTATCATTATTATTATTATTATTTTCCTTTCTTTTCTGTCCTAATAAACTATCTTTATCTCAACCCACAGGCTTTCATTTCTTTCTGGTTCTCTCCCCCATCCCAGAGAGGGAGGGGAGAGGGTGAGCAAACGGCTGTGTGGTGCCTAGCTGCCGTCCAGCTTAAACCACAACAAGTACTTATTTACATCCTCCACACTGAACATGCATCAGGCTCTTTCCACTAATTTGAGTTACTTGGTAATAGTCAACAGGATGTCACAAGTCTTTTATTCCTCACAGCATGTCTCCTTACTCTGCTTACTAACAGGGAATCACTGTTCTTAACCTGTCATCATTTATTTGTAAATATGTGATATACATCTACCATATAACAAAAATAGCAGACCATTGTTCATATTGAATGTGTTACTTTTTTATGAATATTAATGCTCAATCTGCTGACTAATCAAGTTATGTAATTAGTGTGTAAACCTCATCTGTAATGGCTGACAGTATTGGAATCTATAACAAGCATGTAGCATTACAAATTAGCATTTATTTTGTGATGTTTATTGGGTTACAGACTAGAAGAAGGAGAAAATTAAATATAGCATTCATAATCAGCTTTATAGAACTAAATCTACCTTTTCTAACTTTGCTTATCTTCTTTCCTATCTTTCTTACGAGATGGTGCTGGTATGGTTTCAGTAGTTTTTTTTTCTCTGTAATATTACTATAGACACATTTACGAAGATATACAGTTTAGGATAGCCATATTTTTCACTGTTTAAAAAAAAAAAACAACAAACAAACAAACAAACTCACTATTTTTAAAATTCTAACTTAATAAACATCCATACTATATAACTGTTGATAAATTGTTTTATAGGAGATGTTTTCAAGACTATGTATTGGATTTGAGGTGGGTAGCACAGTTATAAAGTTTTTCTAGTATTATCAAGAAGTGGTATAGATTAGCAAAATCTTTTTTTTTCCTGTGCATTAATTAGAAACTTTCACCAGAGAAACTGCTCTAATGTGGAAACAGACACCAGACTGGCAACAACAAAATTGAAAAGAAAAAAAAAAAGTAGTCTGATCTGAAATGTTGACAGAGCGTATTGGTAAACTCATGTTGCCAAGTGAGATACCTGGCAATGAACTTTGAATCATAGCATGAAGTAATTTAAAAATATCTTAAAGTGTGGCAAAACACCATCTGCGCGTGTTGTCATTGCTTTATTAACTGTAATCACCGCCATCTAGAAAAAGTAACATACCTGCTTATCTTGCAGCAAAGCTCCCTTGAAACTCTATCACCACAAAAGCATAAGCCAGTCACATTAATGACATCATTCAAGGCTTTGGCTTTGCTAATATGAAGCAATATTAGTAAAAATGACTAGAATTTTCCAGAATGTGAGTGCTCATCATTGCCATTAATTTAAATAGAACTCAATGATTCTGCAGAATTTCTGGAAACTAAATTTTTTGTACATACATAAAGGTTAGAGGCCTTTTTGAATAAATCAGGTTTGAATAAATTGCAATAAAGAACCTGATTCTGCTCTACTAATCACTAAGTACAGTTTTTAAGGCTGTTTCAGAAGGTTAAACTGGAGAAAGTAGCATGTTCTGTGACAGTAAGATAAAATGTATCTTAGAGACTGTTGGAGATAATAAAATCTTCATAAGGACATCATTCTACTATGGCTTTGAAGAAATGTTTATACATTTGCCAGATATTCTATATTAATAAATGTTACATGAAAATGTTAGAACCATAAATCTGGATTTGTATTTGTTATTCATGCCATATCTGTCGTGGATTACTGTATTTGCATTAGTCCACGTCAAACAAACAAACAAACAAACAAACACAATACACAGTCCCAACTCAATAACAAAAAATCACAATAAAAATCATTCCTGTTAAGTACAGTAAGAATTTATAGCTTCCAGTTTTAATTCTCCTATACACACCTAAAAAATAAGCTGCTTCATCTTGTACCAGGTTTGATTTATGGCATTCAAAGTAAATACAAGAATGAAAGACATGAATACTTGTTATCTCCTGGTAAATTACAGGCTTTCGCAAGGGTGTATTTTATAGCCTAATGTTAAGGATTATAAATATAAAACACTATAAAAGCTTTTTCACTGATCACCCAGAGGACTTAAGAAAGACTATTTCTAGCAACTGTTGGGTCTTTAACTAAAGGTCAAGCAAAATTATATTGAAAGCCATAGCAAGACCTTCAAGTTGTCATGTACCAGATTACTTTTTGGAGATTTTTCTGTTTACAATAACAGAATGGCATGAATGTCAATACAGATATTGCTATGTAAGATGATATCAAAAGGATCTTGTGAAAACACAAGTGAATAGGAAACATAAGGAGATGAATCTCATGGAAATTCTTTAATATCCTAAATGTGTTTGTTTGCTTGTCTTCCTCAGTAAGCGTCAGGAAGCTGTGAAAAATATTTTCAGAGATTTGATAGCTTTTACCAGGCTCGTATCTCCATTCTTAATGAAAAGCATGAAGAGAATCCTGCAGATTAAATGGGAAAAACTACAAGTGATCAGATGGGAAAAGAGACAGCAGCTTGTGGTGCTAAGGACCTCTCTGCATAGCACTTCAGGGGAAAGCTGGTTGTGATTCTTCTAGCATTTTTTTCCCACAATATTTATGTTGGCTAAAAACATATATGTAAGGGTTTTGACAAGCATGGGATTTCCAGGAAAAAAAAAATCAGAGAAGAAAATTCACTCCTGGACAGCAGATAGATTAGACACTCAGAAATTCTTTGGCCTTTAGGAGATCAAATTTGAAATTCATGGCAACACACACTATCAAATTGAACCTCATTCTCTTCTATTTCAATGAAATACCCTGTTAATTAATCGGCAGAAAATGTTTAACTTTGATAAAACTATCTTACTAAGCATGGAAATCACTCAGAGGAGCCCAAGTTTGAATTTTAACATTCACAGAATCACAAAATTGTTGAGATTGGAAGACACCTCTGGAGATCATCTTGTTGAATCTCCCTGCTCAGAGCAGGGTCAGCTACAGGTTGACCAGGGCCCTGTACAGCTGGGTTTTGAATATCTTCAAGAAAGGAGACTGCACAACCTCTCTGGGAAACCTGTTCCTGTTTTCAAACACCCTCACTGTAAACTTTTATTAGGTTTAAGCAGAATTTCTCGCATGCTAGTTTATGCCTATTGCCTCTTGGTTTTTGTTGGCATCACTAGGAGTCTGGTTTATCTTCCTTACATACTCCATCACACATTTATACACAGTGATAATAACTTAGAAAGCCTTCTTTTCTCCATGCTGAACAGTGCTATCTCCCTCAGCTTTCCCTTATATGACAGATACTCCAATCCCTTAATCATCTTTGTTGTCCTGTGCTGGACTTGCTCGAGTAAGTTTATGTCTGTCTTGTACTGATGAGTCTGTGAGTGGACCCAGCATTCCTGGTGTGTCTCACCAGTCCTGAGCACAGGGAAAAGACCAGCTCATTTAATCAGCTGACAACACTCTACCTAAAGGAATTCTTTTTTGATGAAGAATATGAAGAAATTCTAAATCAAAATGTTTTGCTTGGATGGATAAATTTTCCCATAAAAATATTCAAATTAAGGACGTAGGATGACAGAGAATAAAAAAGAGGAGGGAGGAAGCCAAATGAATTCCCTTTTGAGCATCTAGATTCAGTTGGAGATCTGAATCTTTAAATATTATATGGTTTGCAGGTATTACGGATCAAATATGAATTAATACCTGGCAGTACAGCAGCAATGTATTTATGTAATTTGCTGAATTTTTGACTTACTCTCCCTGCCATAGAGACAAATGTAGAACTTGCTACTGTTATAGTAGGCCAAACAAAGCCTTTGGAAAAATGCTTCATTTATGAACCTTCAGGATTTACCATTTTTTTAACCTGTTATTTTTTAATTACCTTTGAGAATACTTGTGCATGAAAGGAAGTACACTGGTTTGGGTGTGTGCACACTATAAGCTTCTATATATCTGGCAGCATTGGTGTGCTCCAATTCAATGTCCCTACTCTATCAAGATCTGGGCTGCTGTTGAGCAGAATCTCTCACTTGTCACATATTTGAGGTGATCATGTGATGCGCATAACTTGTGACTTTCAGAAAGCTTCCAAAATGTCACCTACTTGAATTTGTGTCTTCAGACTAAGCTAGCTCTTTCTTTTTTTTTTTTTTTTTTTCCTGAAATGCTTAACCAATTGTACTCATAAAAGCTATTGTTTCTCCACACGCTTGGTCCATTGTGGAACTGATGTAAAAAAATACTTTGCAATGCAAAACCTACTTGGCAGTGCTGGAGTCCAGTCTTCATCTTCTGAAATGTTGACCAGAGTTATTTTCTCTAATTTTCTAAAATAGCATGGGAACATTATTGTGGATTACCATATTATGTCTAATGAGAAAAGTGATTTTAAAGTAATATGACCTGGGCTGAGACAGTAAGTAAAACAAATGTTGACTGTAGCTATGAACATAACCCCATACTGTTACTGTATAGTCTAAATATGGACAGCTTCTTGCTCAGTAGAGTCAGTTATATCTTTACTAACAGAGCAGATCTGGCTTATTTTAAGTGTAAAGAGCATTCCACTTGCACTCTCAGAGCAACTATTTTCACCCATTTGCAATGTGATTGGGAATACACAGACTCTACAAAGGAGCTGCTCCTGTTGGTTTCATAACCTGTGGGTTGTTGGCTCATACAGGACTTGCAAAAGGTACTGGTTCAGGAGGAAGGAAATCAGTCTCCCTTGTGGTGGCTCCTGAATTACTGAACACTGGACAGCCATGAACCCATAACTAGTTATGATATAATTTACCCATTTTGTAACAGAGCCTAGAGACATTAGAGGAGATTGGGAATACTTTATGTAAGGTATCATACAACACAAAATAAAGTCAATAGCTTCTCTTATTTCAAAAGACTGGGAAAAGCATTAAGTTACATTTTAATGACGAAAAAATGTGGTTCAGACTTGCTGAAAGCAATTAAGATATTTTTAAGAGATCTGGAAACTGAATTTGGACTTTTTGAATTCAGCACAGTTTGAGTCAAGTCCCACAGAAACTAGCCTGAAATAAAAAACAGCACAGGGTGTGGGTTACAAAATTGAACTTCAAAACTTCTTCAGTCAGCTAATGAGCTCCCTAGCAATATTCAAATTAACTGTTATACAAGATTTTTTTCCTCTCTCTCTCTCAAGAGTTACATGGACATTATCTTTATTTATTTATTTATTTTTACAGCAATTCTCATTCCAGTTTTCTAATTTTAGTCTTTTCATCAACTCTTAAAGTATAGAATTTTTGGAGATAATTAACTTCCCCAATATATCTGATTCTATATCCAAAATAGAAAAAAAAATATTTTGATAATTCTATTTCTTCTTTTAAATTCAGCTCTAAAGTTATAACTGAACCGTTTAACAAAAAAATATGTGAAACTGGGATAATTACATTCATAAATGTATTTTGAACCCTTAAGCACTAGTCTGCAGTTTTTATTTGATTTGCATCCTTGCAACCTTGTAAAAGGTTATTGCAGCATTGTAACATGCTGCCCCCCCCACCCCCCAAAGAAATGAAATCTGAAACATAAGACGTCCTCCCTTCAGTAACCATGCAGAACATGTTCACTAACATGCAGGATAATAGATCAGGTTGGGCTTGTGTTTAAGAAAGTATTTTTGTATGCATAAGTAAGGGAGTCTGTGAACACGTTGATTAATGCTCTGTGAGCAGTCTTGCTGGAGTCAGGTTCTACTTGAACTGTATGAAGTTGAAATTGCACATAAACCTTCATAAGATCAGAAATGAAAAAGATAAGTTATGCCTTATTTTCCAGGCTTTAAAGTACAGCAGCACATAAGTTGAGCTTTCCCCATACATATGGCAACCGGATATGTGGCAGTACTGCTGCTTATTTCCTGACATTATTGCTTTTGTCACCACCTCTGCCTCCCTCACTGCTGCTCTGATTGCTAGCATTTATGTTGGTGACAGGAGCAGTGGCAACAGACACAGCAGCAGGCAGCATCAATCTGTGAGATATATCTTCATTGTAGATGTTCTTTGGAAAGAGATTGTCTTCCATAGAGTACAATATGAAGGGTTAAATGAGATGTGCAATACAGAAAAAGAGCAATCAATATGTACTCTACAGAAATTCCTTAAAAAACAGATGAGAGAAATGTAGCATGAAATGTAGGTTATGTCTGGTATTCATGTTCTTCTAACCATTTTTAATGTGTTAGCATATACTATATAAAGCCATAAAATTGCCTTTGCCATCTTCATCATTTTTGTTTGCATATTGGAACAACTTATTCTCAAGGAAGAAAATGCAAAAGGGAAAGATTTATTTATTTTCACTAAAACCATTTATGAACTCTCCAATGGAAAGATAAAGGAAGAGCCAACTGTGCTGCAAATGCCCAAAAATAATTTCATAATTTCATCTATATTTTCCTGTTCTTAGACTACAAAAAAAAAAAAAAAAAAAAAAAAAAAATCATTCTTTTCCTCCAAGGAATACAAGGAATACTTTAAGGAATACTTTTTTTTTTTTTTTTTCTGATTTATTTTTTCCCCACACTTAAAACAATGCAAAGCCATTTGCTAAAAGGTCCTATCTTGAATTGAGTAAAACTCTGAAGTTGGAGCCTCATACAATATTGTAGCCCCATCTGAATCAAACAGGTGACATTTTCTGGCTTAGTACAGTGTTTTTCTTTGTCATCTTTGTGTGTTCATGGGTGACTGGCATTTATAGCCCCTTATGTCCTCATGGCCACTGTAACAAACTATTTTTAGGCTACATTTTGCTCAAAATCAATTAACCAAAACTACATACAGCAGTGCAAAGGAAAAAAAAAAAAAAAAAAAAAAAGAGCAAGAAGTTGAGCAGGTTTATGGAAAACTATAAATTTTAAGGTTAAAATTTCTTTTAAAAACATCACTAAAAACAGCAAATTTCACAAAGTAATTGTAGTTCTGCATTATTTCCTTTTGCAAATTCCTATGGAAAGAAGAAACATCATTTCTCAGAACTCTGTATTACAGAGAGCCACAAATTGCTTACACAGATCAGAGAACGATTAGCTACCCTTACCCTTGGCATCAGTCCACTTCATTTAGTCTGAGGAATGAGAGCTTATACTTCCAGCTAGTAGTTATAGAAAGGTCTTCCTCCTCTACTTTAAAGCAGTCACACTATTGTTAGCAATCAAAGACAGTTAGTTGCTACCTGGCTTGCATAAGTACTAGTGCTGGTAATTATAGCACTTTCTTTCTCCTTTCCTACCAGGAACCTAAGTATTCTGTAGCCTGAGAAGGAGAAGAAAGGAAAGAATTATGTACAGAAATGAGGGCAAGGAGGGAGTCCCAGGAGGGAGAGATGAAAACAAAAGACACTTATGATTTCTAAGAGTTTGAGACAACAAATGTAAATCAAAACTAGACATTTTTCTAAATACTTGAAACAGATAAGGTTGTGTTTCCACAGTCTGTAATTACTGTACCTGTTAAATAGAACACCTGAAACCAAGAGAAGGGGGATCAAGGTGCCTGAAGTGCTGGAACCCACATTCTAAGCCATTACCTCCTGAAGGTTTAGAATGACCGTGGTTAACAGTATGGCAATTCACAACTAGTAGAACTGAAAATACTATTTTGATAAGTAAGAGACTCCTCCCTTCAATGATTTAAAAAAATAAAAATAGAAATAAAAATCTACTACCAGCTACAGCTTCAGTCTTACTTAATTTTGGAAGTAAACTTTAGAAATACTGTTTCCAAATGGTAACAGATGTAAATAAATTATAAAGTCATTCACTATAGGGTGATTCTTATATGAAAAAAAAAAAAAAGGGGGGGGGGGGGAACTCCCTTGGTAAAAGTGATAATAACCTAGACTGTCTTTGACATTATACTTCAATGTGTAGCTTCACTATTACATGTGCAATGCCACATACAGAATGCAAGCGAGCAAAGCTTGTAAGTTGAAGGAAAATCTTTTTTTTTAGGTCAAGGTAGTATAGATGGAAAAAATGCTTTGGGGCAAATATGCCTTTCTTCAGGTCTGAAACAGAGGGAACAGCTACAATTCTGGATCAGAATTTGTCAGAGTTTAGCAAATAACGTGCTAATAAAATGTCCACTGAAAGAAAAGGTGATTGGTAACAATAGAATAACAGGGATGTTGAAGGGAAAAGGAGCAAAGAAATGAGGGAAAGAATGAGGGAAAGAGATATGATAAAAAGTTTAAGAGAAAGACAGAGAGACATATAACAAGCTGTCAGGGAGGAGGGAAGTTTGCTTTTTAGAGATATTAAAAATACTATACCTATTCATTCAGTGGTTTTTGTTTGTTTTGTTAAATGTTTCTTCTTAATTTGTGATAGCTACAAGAATACCATGTCTAATACATGATATCCAGTACAGCTGCTTAGGTAAAAAAAAAAAAAAATGCTATTACATTTCAAGTGCTGCTACTGGCTCTGAAGGCATGGGCAAGGCTTTCCTAAATCTCACGTATTGTGTCTGCCTCTTAAGACTTTCATTAGTCAGAATTTTTAGAAAAGTTTTAGAATTGACCTTGCACTATACTAATTAATGGTCCCAAATGCACACGAAGTGTATTCTCAGGTGCATTTCTTGGTTGTCATTAAAATCTTTTCTTTATCTGAAACCTGAAGGAGGTCATTGATTTTCATCACAGATATCAGTCATGATTCCTACAAATTCTTGGATAAATGAAAGGAAGCACCTCAAACAATAAAACATTTCTTCTAGACACATTTTTGTGTATATGTTCTGTGGTTGGCAAAGAAAGCTGGTAATTATCCCCCCTTAATGTGATAAACCCCAGGTTTATTATGATAAGTAATTATGATATGCCTCTGAGAAACAGCCATGGAAAGGTTGAGAGCTTGTGAGTGAAAGTTAAGGACCACACCAATAAAGGACACCTTGTGGTCAGGGTCTACTATACGCCACCTGATCAAAAGGAGCCTGTTGATAAGGCCTTCTTGCTTCAACCACAAGAAACGTCACACTCGCATGCTCTAATCCTGATGGGGGACTTCAACAACCTGCATGTCTGCTGGAAAAGCCACAAAGCAGGCTGTAAGCAATCCAGGAGACTCCTGGTGTGTGTTGAGGATAACTTCCTGGTCCAGGTATTAGGCAAACCAAGCAGAGGAGAAGTGTTACTGGACCAGGTGCTCACCAATGCTGATGAACTCATTAAAGGAGTTAAGATCAGAGGCAATCTGGGCTACAGTGACCACGCCCTGATTGAGTTTGTGATTTTGAGGAATGTGAGCCTGGTGAGGAGCAAAGTCAGGACCCTGAACTTCTGAAGAGCGAACTTCGAGCTATTTAAAGACCTTGTGGATGAGATCCCTTGGAACACTGTCCTTAGGGACAGAGCAGCTGAGCAGAGCTGGCAACTCTTTAAGGACATTTTCCTTACACCACAAGAACTCTCCATCCCCCTGTGTAAGAGAACAGGCAGGGAGGGCAAAAAAAGGGATTGGCTGAGCAAGGACCTGTTGGTCAAACTGAGGTGCAAGAAGGAAATGCACAGGCAGTGGAAGCAGGGACATGTGGCCAGGGAAGAGCACAGGGATGCCTACTGGATGCGCAGAGGTGGGAAAGCCAAGAGGAAAGCCAAGGCACAGATGGAACTGAGCTTGGAAAGGGATGCAAATAACAAGAAGGGATTCTATAGGTACATCGGCCAGAAAGGAAAGGTCAAGGAGAGTGTACCCCCTTGGACAGACGAGAAGGGAGAACTGGTAACAACAAACATGGAGAAGGCTGAAATACTCAGCAACTTCTTTGCTTCAGTCTTCACTGTCAGTCAGGCTTCCCACATCTCTCGTTTCCCTGAACCTGTAGATGAAGGCTGGGGGAGCACAGTTCCTCCCACAGTAAGCAAAGAGCAGGTTCAAGACCACCTGATGAAACTGAACAGGCACATGTCTATGGGGCCTGATGACACGTACCCCAGAGTCCTGAGGCAACTGGCTGATGGAGTTGCCAAACCTCTCTCTGTCATATTTGAAAAGTCATTAGAGTCGGGTGAAGTCCCTGGTGACTGGAAAAAGTGAAACATCACTCCCATTTTTAAAAAGGGTAAAAAGGAAAAGCTGGGGAACTACAAACTGGTGAGTCTCACCTCTGTGCCTGGAAAGATCATGGAAATGATCCTCCTGCAAGCAATGGTAAAGCACGTGCAAGACAAAGAGGTGACCTGAGACAGCCAGCATGGCTTCTTCAAGGGCAAATTGTGCCTGACCAATCTGGTGACCTTCTATGATGGAGTGTCTGCCTCAGTTGACAAGGGAAGACTGATCAGCGTCATCTACCTGGACTTCTGTAAGGCTTTGGACACAGTCCCATATGACATCCTGATCTCCAAATTGGAGAGAGATGGATTTGAAGAGTGGATAAGGAATTAGATTGAAGGTTGCACCCAGAGAGTGATGGTCAACGGCTCTATGTCCAGGTGCATGCCGGGGACGAGTGGTGTCCCTCAGGGGTCTGTCCTGGGACCAGTACTGTGTAATATCTTCATCAATGACATAGACAGTGGGATCGAGTACACCCTCAGCAAGTTTGCAGATGACACCAAGCTGAGTGGTGCAGTTGATACCAAAGACAGAGGAGATATCATTCAAACGGACCTGGACAGGCTGGAGAAGTGGGCCCATGTGAACCAAATGAGGTTCAACAATTCCAAGTGCAAGGTACTGCACCTGGGTGAGGACATTCCCAGACATGAGTACAGACTGGGAGAAGAATTCATTGGGAGTTCTGTTAAACAAAAGGCTTGACATAAGCCAGCAGTGTGCACTTACAGCCCAGAAGGTGAACTGCATCCTGGGCCGCATCAAAAGGGGTCTGATCAGCAGACTGAGGGAGGTGACTGTCCCCCTTTACTCTGCCCTTGTGAGGCCCTATATTGAGTACTGTGTTCAGGTCTGTGGCCCCCTGAACAAGAACACGCGGATCTGTTAGAATGGGTCCAGAGGTGGATCTCAAAGCTGATCAGAGGGCTGGAGTACCTCTCCTATGAAGAAAGGCTGAGAGCTGGGTCTGTTCAGTCTAAAGAAGAGAAGGCTCCTGGGTGACCTTATTGCAACTTTTCAATACTTAAAGGGAGCTTATAAAAAAGGTGGAGGGAGACATTTTGCTCAATCAAATAATGACAGGACAAGGGACAATGGTTTTAAACTAAAAGAGGAGAGATTTAGATTAGAGGTTAGAAGGAAATTCTTCAGTCAGAGGGTGGTGAGGCACTGGAACAGGTTGCCCAGAGAAGTTGTGCATGCCCCATACCTGAAGGTGTTCAAGGCCAGGTTGGATTGGGCCCTGAGCAACCTGACCTAGTGGGTGGCATCCCTGCCCATGGAAGGGGGGTTGGAACTAGGTAATCTTTAAGGTTCCTTCCAAACTGAGCAGTTCTGTGATATTATTCCATGATAACTCTACACTATTTTTCTTCACATTTTTTTTGCTGATAATAGGAATAGTGTTTTGCTCACAGGTTAACATCCTTTATGTGATTAGCTTCAACTTTTTTAATGAGCTCATACATATTGCAGTAATTGGTGTACTATATATATGTCTGTCACCATGTTCATTTTGTTACTTTAATAAAATTATATATATATATATATATATATATAATATCAGTAATAAGAAATTACCTTCTAAGACTCTGTTTAATTTTACTGTATGCCCTGTTGCTCAAATCAATTTCGGTGAAGAGGAAAGTATCCTTCTTCTCATGTCTTGACTGCTGCCCATACCTATAAGGTCACGATAAAGACAGGGATGGGATCATAATTATGTCTCCTCCACTTAAAACACTATAATTGTCCTCTACTCAATGATTATTTAAGATAAATTCATGTTTTCTCTTCATAATTTACCATGTCAAATGCAGATATCTAAAGTAGCATGAAATAAACTACATTTCAGACATGTCTTTGTGGACTAAAAAGGAAACGAGTGGTTAGTGCGGGTGCATATTTCTATGTTATATGCATTTTCATATGGTCAGTTGGACTCTGATTTCCAGGCCAATACTGATCCCAGAATTTTGAGGAAACCTTAAAAAAAAAAAAACAAACAAATAAAAAAACCCACAAAATTACACCCTTAAAATATTGTGTGCAAACTATACCTGGAGCTTCAAATTTTACCTGTTGCGATGGTCTTAGAAGTCCACATTACTATGTTATATACATATATGTGATATAGAATTTTATGCAATATACATAGTGACTTTTGTGGTAATTTTGCAACACACATTTCAACTATTAATTTTTGAGCTATACTGACATGAAATTTTTATTGCTTATTCCCAGGAATATTCTCTTTGTTATGAAACAAGACTTAACATTTTCATTTTACAAGTCTTTAATTTGCAATCAGACTTGCACAGTATTTCAGAGATATTTTTCCTGAAGTTTCCATTTCTATGATTTAGAAGTATGAAGTAAAATTTCTTTGATTTCTGGGATTAATTAACTAATATGGATTTTTTTCGGCTTTGTTAGAATAAAATCCCGGTCTACTAAGGACAAGCACAAAAGTAAAATATTTAATTTTTCTATGTAACATTATTTGCACTTACATGAATAAAACTACCAATTCAGTGTGCTTAGTAGCTGAAAAGAAGTTAAGTGGAATTCACATAAACTCCTTGCAATTGGGAAAAAAAAAAGTTTTCTATAAAATCAGGCTGTCAGAAGTAATACCAAGGCATACTGTATGCAGTAAATGTGTTCAAGTGACCAAGTATTTAACTAAATTAAAAGAAAAATATATGTTTTCAGATATAAACCATGTAGTGAATGTTTGGGGAATAATGCTAGTAATGTTTTAAATAATTAGGGTAGACTAATAATTCCCAGTATTCCTTTTAACAATGTGAACATGCAACACCCAGAAAGATGCAATAATTGTTCTTAGAAGCAGTGTTTCCAGGGAGAAAATTATATTTATCTATAGGAAATGGCTGTTATTAGGAAATTCAGGCAATTATTGAATTAAGATTACCTAGATTAGTAGTTGTGCAATAATGTCTGGATCCAAAGCACTTAGAAAAGAACCCATGTGAGCTGTGAATCTGCCAGCCATGCACACTTTCCCGTAGTAGTAAAATACTGAAAATACCAAGACATTACTTTAATATGTCATAATTTTAATATCAAGTCTGTCTGAGAGAATTCCACTCTAGTTTTCTATTAGAAAAAAAAATAAAAATAAAAAAAGTGAAACATGTTTCACATAAAAGTGAAACATTGACACGTCTGTCAAGTATCATACCAAACCTTCTATGCAAAGCAGACGGCTGAGCTCCCAGTGAACACCTGACACATCCCCCAGTCAACCACCCCGCCTCCCCATTAGAGTTGGAGACACCTCAGACAGCTTTGTCAGCTGCATTATCATTATTTTTATTATTTTCCATTAGTGCTTCCATTTCTTTATATCACCAATTACCTAAGAAAATCACCTGTAAGGGTATAAATTACAATTAAAATTTGCATACAATAACTTTATATTTAAAAATAAATTATTCATCATTATATTCAGTCATGCTGCATTAGTTGATTAAATACATTCAAAACAAAAACTTTTCTTTCTGTACTAAATGACTTCACTCTTATCATGGTATTTTGTCTACAATGAAATTAGGAATTAATTCATGGTTTCTTTCTAATTCTAAGTTCTAAAACTGAGACATCAAAATTCCTATACAGACAAAGTATACTGGATTTAAATTGTCTCTGAATTTTTTCTTATTTTTTCTTCTTTCAGACTTAATGATTTTTTCCTCTGGATATCTCATCAAGCAACTGTCTATACAAAAAAAAATAAAAATACCTATGGCACTCCTAAAAGCATTTCATTCACATAGCTTTTTTTTTTTAAAAAAAAAAAAAAACTTTATTAGTTATTGATGTGTTGGTTTTTTTTCAGCCTTCTGTGAGTCAAAAATAAAAACCAAATTTCTGAAATCATTTTTGAACAATAGTGGAAGCAGCTGAGACTGAAAACAAAGGATTTTCCAACAGCTAGGTACATTGGCTAGTAAATATGATCTAGAAAGCTGTGCAGGCCCAAAGAGGGATATGATCAACATCAAATCTTCTCCGTAAAATGTTTCAGAAAAAAATAGCAGTTTATTCTTCAAAATCAAGCATATTTTATTTCCCCCGTGTTCTCATCATAGGAAACAGTGTTATGTCTGAAAAACTGTGTTGTTTTTTGTTTGTTTTTATGTTATTTTGTAATCTTCTGCTAAAATAAATAAATAAATAATATAGGTCCTTAATTCTTTGTACGTATTCAGAAATTCAGCATTCTTGGCCTTACACTACAGAGGCCATGTTTACTTACTTCATGCTTACTTTTCAATGCACGAAGGAAAGATTATACAATATACCTGCTATACTGTGCAATGGCTTGCTATTGAGACACCCAAGATTAACAGCAAACTTTATTCAGTTCTGCTTTCCAGCAACTCATGACCATTATAATGAAAATGATATTAAGAACTCGAAGAATACACTGCACAGGAACCTGGATGCTGTGAATGCAACCCACTCTTCCAGACTGGAGGACAGAACAAGGAAATCATGACATTCTACAAAAAGAGCAAGCTAGAAGCATTCTCTCAAGAAGGAGAATGGGGGTGACTAGGTAGCAAAGTGAACAATATCATTTGAAAAGCAAACTGGTAATAAAAACAGCTTTTCAAACACTATCCTTCTTAACATACTGCTGGATTTTTAAAAAGTTAGCTTTCCACTGAAAAAAGCTCCTAAAGACTTGAAAGGATCCTATAGATTATTTTTTATAGGATCCTACAAGTTATACAGGTGGTAAGACTCCGAAGTATATACTGAAGCACACACTCTTCACACAGGGCAGGGTCTCAGAGAGGCTTAAATCAGTCCATTTTACTGTTACTGACTCTGTGTCACAGTAAAAAGAAGTAATGTAGAAATGGGGATGCAAGATGATAAGGATGGTAGGATGCTAAGGACACATACACATGCATCTGAAATGCAGTGGTTAAAGAAAGCACTAAAAGATGATAGAGACTGGTTTTACACCCCTGCGAATAATTTATTATTTACACCTACTTCAGCTTCTGGCATGTATGGATCCCAGTCTGAAGCAATTTGCTTTTCCTTTGCCTTATACAGAAAAGCTATTTTATTAATTATAGACTGTGAATTGCATTGGGAAGCTAGGTTTAACAACATGCATCACTGCTGTGGTTTCCCAGCCAGGTCTTGGCATGAGAACCTTGCGCTATGAGAAGACAGTTTGACCCTATAGGAACCAAAGCTTTGGACAGAAGCTAGGGGATGGATATACTCCCAGATCTAGCCTGAACATAGTGTTGTGATAGACAAGAGTATAGAAGTCCCTGGAAGATGAAAAAGCCTTTCACAATCTTGCAGCCATGTTGACGGGAGTAATTTCTGAGAAACCTCAGTATCACGTCTTCATATCAGTAAAATGAAGGTACTGCTATTTCCCTTGCATTGACCCTCTTTTTGTCTGTTTATAATTCAAGACAAGAAATTATACATAATGGTAAACCATCACCAAGACTAGCTTAAAGATATTTTAAATGTATCAGAGTTTGTTTCTAAAAACACAGCTTCTCAATGATAAGCTTAGCTTTCCAACAGCTGATTTAGGAAGCAGATGCACCACCATATAACTGACACTTATTCAAGATGTTTACCCTTTGTTTCAAGTGTTCTATTGCAAGAAACTGTCAGTTTTCTTTTTTATTCTGTTAGATTTTCAGAGAAGTAATTTTCTTCTTTTTTCCTTGTGTCTCTTCTTCTGTTGATACTACACATTTCAGTTTAGCAGATGTTTTTTCTTACAACTTCCTAATGATTTCTATTCCCTAGCTGCTTGTTGTGGTGTTCCAGCTAATGACTTTCTTGAAGGAAGGTGGCCAAAACCTTGAAAAAATGTTGAGATCTGCCATAATTCAAAAAAATCAATTTAGAAAAATACTTTAATTTTAAATTCCTAAGCTCATGCTAATTCAAAATCCAGTCCCAGCTTAGATTCTAGTACATTTAACTCCTCTGTAGAATACTAGGAAAAACTCAATATCAGTGATATGGACGGGTTGTTTGAGTGCAGTGTATTAATATGGCTCATTGAGAAATGCACAGCATTAGTCATTTATCTCATATACCTCTTTTTAAAGCAAAATATAAAGAATAGAAATGCATAAATCACTGGGGGTAAGGGATTAACCAGAAGGTAAAAGAAAAAAAAGTTATATATAAAAAAAAGAAAAAAAAGGTATATATAGCTGAAAATACATTGTAAAAGTTTTTCCTACAAAATAAAACTTGCAACCAGATAAGCAGTATGTGAGCCAATGAAATTCAAGAACAGTGCTCTAATTCCGTCTTTTCTATCTCCATTTGTAGTACTTCGTACAAACGGAACCTCACTGAGATACAGTGCCGTTAGACCAGTCTAAACTAAAATTTTTTTCACAAATGTACGAAACAGAATCATAGAATATCCCGAGTTGGAAGGGACCCACAAGGATCATCGAGTCCAACTCCTGGCACCACACAGGTCTACCCAAAAATTCAGACCATATGACTAAGAGCATAGTCCAAATGCTTCTTAGACTCTGATAGGCTTGGTGCCATGACTACATCCCTGGGCAGCCAGTTCCAGTGCGCGACAACAGAGATTATGAAGATCACAATAAAAATTAATCATACATATATGAAATTCTTGTCAATTATATCAATATTCAGATAAGGAGGCAGTTAATCAATAGCTTCTCTGCTAAGAATAAATTATGATAATACAAAAAATGGTATGACAATGTAAGTATTATTATCCCACATTTTAGGATTCAGATACTGAGAATAAATATCTGAGAAATGAGGCCTTATTTAAGATTATTTACAAAAAAATGATATATCTATTGGCTTCAGGGTCTGTGAAATATGTTGACTTCCTGTACTGGATCATTATATTTGCTTCATCCTGTTCTTAAAAGATATCATTATGACTATGAAAGCAGTACTTAACAGTTAAATCACTTCTTTTCTTTTTTTTTTTTTAATCTTTGAAGATTAGTAATCTAATCTTCTTTGAACAACATGACAAAACATACCACTTCATGTAAAAGACAGGTGTCTATGTCTAGTCTATTAATAGTTGCACGTATTTACCATGAATAAACAATGTAATTTCAGTTTTATTAGCAGACAGTAAAGAGTAACTTACTGATAGAAACAATACACTAAACATTCCAGTATAAGGACTTTTTAATAGAATAAAAAGAATAGAATAAATAAAAATTCTTTGTTCTTAAGGATATTATGAGCTAGCACTTTATATGGAAATAATGTATTATTGCATTGATCATTTTACTTAGCAGTAAGTTTTAAGATCAGATTTTTCATATACATATTTTTCAAATACAAAAAGGCCTGGCTTTAGGATTGATAATGACATAGGATGGAATATTTTCCTTCTCATCTGTGATTTGAGCAAAACCACATTGTTAGTGACCAGAAGATGTCCTGTTATTGTATAGCTTTGATGTCATATGTAAAAGAAGTGCAGGTTTACAGGCAAATTGCTAAGTAACATGTATTTTAATATGGGATTTTTTTCATCTAAAATATCAGATACTGAACCAAGGTGGTCACAGAAAGGAAAAACGTTTGGCTAGCTAAGGAGAAAAATATTAACTATCAAAATTTTACGCAGCCTTTACAAAAAGGAAAGAAATGTGAGCACAGCAGTATGCAAAAATGGGTGTACCAGCTCCCATGAGGTATTGTGTCTATAAATCAAGGGCCCTTCCAATATGATTGGAGTCTCTAGATATTGCCACAATAAAAATAAATAATAATGTTGATTACGATTTATTACAACTCAAAGGATACTAAACAATATTTTTCATTGTCTAGTTATTTCATGCAGACAAACAGAAGCACACAATATTACAAGTGCAGTTTGTTTTTTATATAATTTTGAATAAAATCTTCAAGTTCTTTGGTCTTCCACACCCTTCCCCACCCCCCCCCGCCCCCCCCCCCCCCCCTTCCCTGAGACATTATATTCAGCTTTATAGGCTGTGGCAATTCAGCTACTTGCCTTTTGGGGGAATAAAGTTATCAAGTTATAGCCAATTTCCAGACAGACCGAACAACACCAGCTGCTACATCTGTTTTTTGGCCAAAAGCCTAGGGTGTGAATGCAATCCACTCAGTGTTTTATGCACAGTCAATGAATGTTTCTTATCTCTTGATTACAATGGTGACTGGTTCTTTTAAGAGATTTAAGCTGAAATATTAACTCTCCTAAATATTCTGACTCAGACTGGTTATTAGAGTGAGTTACTGCTAGCAACTGACAGAACCCAACAACCTTCACAAACTCTTCCCTCTAATATTTGAATGCCTATATTAAAAAACTCACTGTTGTTATAAACTTCATTCTAGTAATTACAGAAGAATGTAATATTGGCCTCAAAGGTTCTGCAGTGACTGCAGCAACAATTAGACTAGGGGATTGACTATGAGGTTTGCAACAGCCTCTTCTTTGAAATCAATCCTTCAGAACTGTACCTTTGCAAATTTGGAATTATATGTAACCGTCATTACCAGTGATGATGAGAGCAAAATAGTGCTTAAATCAATAAGATTTATTACTTTTATTCTGGGTATATTGGGATAACGCCCCACACGGATTTCTGTCTTCCATAGAGAACATAGTCTACTGCAAGTGATTTATGGCTCCATTATAGCAACTAGAAAACGGAAAATTAAGCAAATAAGTGAGCAAAATGCAAAATAATTAAATAATAAAATTAATTATACTAAATTATTAAGTATTATTGAATTCAATACTACTTCAATAGCATTAAAATGCCAAAATATTACTTTTTTTCTAACTTTTTAAAGTGAGTTTATGTCCATGGATTAAAATGATTAGATTAAGTTCTACTAGTACTCAGTACTGGAATTGTGAAGGAAGGCCAAAGTTAAAGCTACTCAAACCACTAGATTTTTGTCATGTTATAGGAAAGTCCAATATTGATATGTTATTTTTTTTTCCTCTTTTCCCATGTGATATGGAACTAAAGTTGCTTCAGTCTGTTCCATATACAAGTTTTGCCATTAGCTGAAGAAATTCCTTACTGTAGTAACGCCAACTGCCACAGTAAATGACAGAACAGGAGCTGGAGATGTGTATAGAAAATGATGATTGCCATCATGCATTACTACTTACCGAACTAGCGCCCTAACAGTCCTGAAGAACAAGTTGTACCTAAAGGTTCAAGAGAATTTATCCTTGCACAATAGAGTATCACAGCTTTTATCTTCTGCTAAAAATAGTAACATTTCCATCACTTTTACATAGTCCTCCAAAACAAACTCCAATAGATAAACACAGAAGAAACTTTTACATATTTGTTCATTATTCTTCTTTCTTTAGGGGAATTTTTATTTAAGTGAAACATGAGATAGCAACAAACAGAGTTTCACTCTGCAAAATGAACCATATTTGAAAATCAGAGGGAATGCTGCTGAATTTGGCCTGAGATAATGATGTCAGTTTAGAGAAATATGTTTGAATAGCTTAATTTGGGAATACTAAATATTAGATTTAATTATAGAACTCCTACACTGAAGAAAGTATTGGAAAATTATTTCTGAATATGCTTTCAATTATGTTATTTTTTTTTCTTAAATTATGAAGCTTCCTTCAGTTTTGGTCCAGACTATTATTTTGTCCAACTAGTACCCTAGCAAGAAGTCTAGATCAATGGATACAACCAATTGCTGGAGTTTATACAGACATAATAGACTTCCTATTGGAATTAATAGAAGTTTTCACCAAAGAGATATTTTAGTAAAATTACTGTACAATTTTGAGTGCCTGTGTTTACAAAGAGTTGAATAAATTACTTTTTAGCATTCAAAAGAATAGATTGAGGCTAAAGATTCATTATTGGTTGTATGAACTAATTTAACAGCTGTTGATTTGACCACTCAAAGCAATCTCTGAGCATTTATATTCCCCATCTAAAATGGGACTTCTTCACAAGAAGTACATTACTAACCACAAAAATTATCAGATTTGATAGAACATGCCTGAAGTCTGTTTGAAGTGAACAGGGAGACAGAGACTATTGTTAAGAAATGTTCACTAAAACAAATGTATCTGTGCAAACCAGTACTGTTTTACACTGCATTGTGCATTTAAATATACTTAGACTGAATTATTCAAATCGGAATCTGACTGATACCTAGGTGCAAATCACATTCCACACAAACCATTCTTTAATAAATAAATAAATTCCAATAATAATAATTAAAAAGCAGCTTTCAATATTTATGATTTCAACCAGTTTGGAAATCAGCTAAAACAGTACTTAAATTCTGAGTTTCAAAGACTCAGATTTCCAAATTGAAGACATGTTGAAAAGATACCAATGCTTCTTATAAATGCAGAACTTCCCTTCTATGAGATATTATTGTACGTGTAGCAATTTGAAATGGAAGATGAGCCAAATTTTGAGGACTACAAATTTACTTTAGTTAGGTCAATCCCACTAAGTGTTAGGATTATGAAGAATCTACATAGATGGAGTACCTATTTCTCAATTATCCACTACAATTTTTCCTCCTATTTCATATGAGCATCTAGCACTGACTACTGTTTAAGGTAGATTATATGGTTCATTGATTCACCTAATGCAGTTATTACTAATAGATATCCCAAAAAGCTGAAACAAGGATACAACATTTTGAAATGAAATCTAAACGTGTATAAACACATGTTAATTATTATTATACTTAGTGATTTTTTTGCCTTATGACAACATAGTAACAGTATTTGTAGTTTTACTTACTATATTTTTCAGAAAATTCTGATCTCAACATATGAAAATAGATGTAGCTTTTTTACTGAGATTGATCAAAAAATTAAGCAATCACACATGAAAACATTAAGTACTCAAATAGTATAAGTAGTGTGCTTCTTTTTATTTGTGCACATGCTGAAAGCCACAACCAGACACCATTGTTATTGAAAGACAGTATAATTCAATATGAAAATATCTTCATGAATCTTATATCAAAAATCTCAGGACTATTAAAGAGAAATCAGTATGAGACTGCTTCAGATCAAGTTATTATAACAGATAATATTATAGCAAGAATCTCCCTATTTTTTCATGCTTATAATTTGTATGTTACATTTAAAATTAATCTGTTGCAAGATTATTCCTGAAGGTTGTTTCATCAGATAAACAAAACTATTGCATAGGAATTGCCCCTGTTTGTTTCAATCTTAAGTGGACTAAAACAAGACGTTACGAATCTATAGAAATCTATTCTCTAACTTGGAGGGCTAGCAACAACAACAACAGCTTTTTAGTTTGTATTGTTTTGGCGAATTTTTTCTCTTTGCTTATGTATCTCTGCAAATCAGTTTCATTGACAGACATCCCCCACACCCTCTTCTAAAGCTCTGCAAGGTAGACTGTATAATTTTTTGCCTTCCTACTGCAGAGAAAATCTGGAGGGAAAAAAAAAAAAAACACACACTATTCTGCACAAGTATACTTTGCCCTGAAGGAAAATTTGCGAACATATTTAATGACTCTGTTTATCACATTTCCTAATATGCATGAAAAACAATGTGATTTCTCTTACAAGGTTCTTTTCCACTTCTTTTTTCCTGCTACAAATTGGTAAACTGTCATTTACTGAGAAATAGGAACACTTCTGAATCTGAAAATGCAAAACTGAATGAAAGAATATCTGGAACACAGTAGTGAAGATTAATGCTCAAAAGCGGTCATATTTTGCTCCTTTGAAGCCAGTCACTTCAAAAAGTGACAAATCACCATTTAAAAAATACAGGTGCATAAGTACATGAATTTAATAATTGCAAGACAATTTATAATACAACGAAGTTAATTCACCCAAATTCTAATGATCTCATGTGATCGACTACATTTAAAATATTTTTTCTTATTAACTGAGTTTTTCACTTGCAGTATCACATTTATAGGTATAATATTAAATATATTTTTTCTTTTGTATGTAGTTACCTGTTTTTCTCTAACTAAAAATTGTATTCTTTGTATGATGCTATGTATATTCAACATTTGCTCAAAAACACTGTAGAGAACAAAAGACTGTTCACCACTTTAAGCATTAGAACATAAACTAAATAAATACCAGGAATCACCTTATAAAGACAGACTTTGCATAAATTTCATCAGCATGAAATATGTCACCACAGTAAGCTAGATCTTCATTTCACATATATTGCTATAAACTGTTAGCAACAGAATTTTCTCCTGGTAAGTGGAGAAATAAGAGTCATGCACTGATCACAGGGCATGAAAACACAAGGCAGCTCAATCTACAGCTTACAGGGAAATTGCTGTTGTTTAAAGCAACAGCTGAGGTAGGCAAAAAAGAACATACATCTCTAATAGAAAAAAAAAATCTAAACCCAGCACAAGCCAGAATCAGATTGGACAACAAGAACCATGAGTGGTCAGCTGCCAAAATATTACAATAAAATTGTACAAAACCAGATTAATGATAGTCATTGGGAATTCAGAACATTAGATAATTCTACAGCAAGCATAAATGATGATCGCTAGAGGTAGAATATCTGGATAGGAATATTTAATTTGTTTGCAAATATGTTTTCTGTATTTGCCCAGGATAATCCTTGAAGTTCTGCTTATACTAATTTAAATCTAAATATTCAGTTGCTATAAAAACATAATACATTAGTTCTCTAGTTTTCTTTTTCAACTAGATGTTTGTTAGTATCCTTGTGACTTAAGTCTTCAGTATTTCTCAATATTACTTAAGATTCTTCATACTTACTTAATCTAGAGGATACTTCATTATTTCTTTTCCTTAAAGAACCAAGACAAGCTTAAAGGATCTGATACTTACACAGCAACACTAGAACGATATTGAACTCTTTATTAATAGAATCATAGAAAATCTCCGAAAATAAAACTAGATAAGTATATTCTGTTGTTCTATGCTTTTATACACAGTATTAGTTTACAACATCATATGTCTGCTAAAAAAAAAAAAAAAAAAAAAGCTGAATTAAACTACCTATTAAAAAGCCATGTTGTTAAATACTACTCTTATGTATAGTATTACCCATATTATTTTGCAGATAACCACACTTACTTATATGGAATGCTGTGTCTCTGAAGACTCAATTTAAATTCCTGGTTTCACAAGGTGAAACAGAAATTATGTTACCAAATTAAAATAAAATAAAACACCCTGACAATCTAGATAATCTTTGCCAGGTGGAGGAGATATCCTTTTCAATCTGTCTATCCCCTGGTGAAAACCCTAAAGGAGGGTAATACCCATGCATCCCTGTCCATGCTTCCTCTGTCTAATGAAAGCTGTAGTAGGATGCTAAGGAAGTTTTGAGTGAGTGAAATCTTCTACATTCATGTGGCTAAACTCCCATTATTATGTCTGCAGCAACAGGAATTGTAACTGCATTCAAATGTTAATGTGAAAGCTGATCAAAGGCTGTTATTGTAATATATAAGTAATTTGAATGCCAGTACCTTGCAGACTATTCATTAATATATTAGCATATATATATGACTGGAAGACTGTTCATTTTAACTAGAAGCCTTAACTTTTCACTGATGCATCAAGTACCTGCTGAAGATCAATAAATAATGTAAAATTCTTACACAGTCATACGTTTACATTCAAACAGAAGTGTACTCTTTCTCTTGGCATTCTTTAACATAACTCATGTTCTCTCCAATGCTTTTTATTTCTCCCAAACACACTTACCTACATATAAATGATGTGCAAATATGGTTTCCTATTGTCATCCATAATGGTTACATGGCAAAATAAACCACATACAAGTAGACATAGTCAAAAGAAGAAACAGCTCCAAAGCTGACAGTGGGTTTAGACTAAGGGGCAGACAAAATCTTGCTTTTAACAAAAAGAACTAGACAATGTGAAAGCACAGTCAATGAAAGGATTGAGGGAAGAAATGAATATATAGAGAGAAATAAAGAAAGAGAGAGAGAAAGAAAGAGAGAGAGAGAGAGAGAAAGAAAGTTAAGCATTTGGAGAAGTTAGTTATTGTCATTTGCCATTTTTTTTATCTTTTTCAATTTTACATTTTGACCTGTTACATTTCCTTGTTAACTATTTTGCACAATGAAAGCATTCTTATCTCGTATTCTTAAACTATAATAAAAATGGTAAAAATATGTGGTCTCTTATCAGCAGAAAAACTTGACCATCTCAATTTAACATAAAAGAGTTCTCCTGGTTCTGACATTCAGCAAGCAATTAAAAATAAAGAAAATGAATACATGCTGAATCAGATATAAGCTAATCTACATGATAAAAGGCATTACATAAGCTTACAGTGAGAAATGGTGTGTGGATAAGATGTATGAGCTAATACCAAGTGCTGCTAGTGTATTCACGTGGTTTAGCTCTGTGCCTCCTAAACAGGACTGTATCAAATCTTGCAGGCAGTATAACCTCATTAGTACAGCTAAAGGACTTTGTCATAATAAATTGTTAACAGTTCTGCAGATTGTTACATTGTATTCAATGTGTTCATTATGTGAAACAGATGTGCCTTAAAATGTGTAAAGATAATGAACATTAAGTGTTAAAGAATGAAAACTTTTGTATTTTTATCTGGATGGAAATTCTTTCAAGCTAGCTTAAAAAAATACTAAAAAGATGTTAATTTTTTGAGTGAATTTCCAGGACATGGTGTCCAAGAAAACATGAGGGAAAAATAATTTAACATATTGCCAATTTTTTTGAATCATCCATAAGCACTTTCAGACCAACTTTATACATTATGTAAAAGGATGGTAAAAATTTGCAAACTTAAGATAGGATTGTGGTATAATAGGGAAGGGAAGGGAAGGGAAGGGAAGGGAAGGGAAGGGAAGGGAAGGGAAGGGAAGGGAAGGGAAGGGAAGGGAAGGGAAGGGAAGGGAAGGGAAGGGAAGGGAAGGGAAGGGAAGGGAAGGGAAGGGAAGGGAAGGGAAGGGAGGGGACGGGACGGGAAGGGACGGGACGGGAAGGGACGGGACGGGACGGGACGGGACGGGACGGGACGGGAGGGGAGGGGAGGGGAGGGGAGGGGAGGGGAGAAACTATTTCTGTAAAACAGAGTTTTGCATCCCATATTTAGTAGCAGTGGTAGTGCAAATGAAACTGTCATGAGTCTATGAAGTACAATAAAAACTTCACTGTAAGTGTCAGTTTCACCTGTGAGGAACTCGGTTAATTTGATGATTATGCTGTGAAGAACTACAAATAAATTAGAAATTAATATGTTTTGAGAATGTGTTTAAATAAGAAAAGTAATGGACTCATCTATAATCTAAGGAAAGGGTTTTGCGATTACATAGGGTAATAGTGGAATTATAAGTGAACTGCAAGGGCAAGCAAGTAGAAGATGGAAAGGCACAATGTAGAGTGATATCGTTGACTAAGGAGTGGAAGGAAATGGTAACTGAGTTCAGAACTGAGTTCAGCTCAGAACCTGAAGAGGGAGAAAGAAGATATTTTGTTCTTATCTTCAAACCTGAAGTGAATTCCAAGAAACTTTGAGATAGTCATTAAAAAACTAGGTTTTATTTATTTTTATTTAAATGTAATATATCTTTATTTAGCTGTCAGGGTCATTGCAGCTCTGAAATAACACTGCCTCTAAAAGAGGTAAACTGAACAAAGCCATTTGTGGTGGCATCAGAAATAATTACAATCACGTTCCCCTGCCAGTGCCCCTGCAGAGTGAATACAAATATGTGCAAAATGTCATCATGTCATTGTCTGAATTGTGTAAAACTTTCTATTACTTTAATTTAGTAGAATGCTTGAGAACTGATGACAAGAAGGCAACCCTGAGCAAGAAAATTTCTGCATGCCAGGTGATACAATAGTAAAGCATTCTCCACTATAGAGTAGTAAAGAATTGTTTCTTTAGGGAAAAAAAAGTAAAAAAATAAAATAATAATAATAATGATATAAAAGGCTAAAGCCATTCAGCATAACACAGAACAACAAAAGCTAAAATTAGACGTGTTAATAAATTACTACCTTCAAGTCCACCATTAAATAAGAAAAGGGAAAGAAAAAAAATTTAAATTACTGTTGCTTGGATCTTTGGTTTCAAAGTTTCCTATTCTGTTCAATTAAAACACCTAGAGAGGATTTTTTTTTTTTTAGTAGTCATTGGTTTAATGACAAGATCTGGGACTGGAAACAGAAAGCCATTCCATTATTGCTGAGCATTCTGTGTCTTAGAAGATACAGAACAGTGTATTTTATTTATTTATTTATTTATTCATTTTTATTTCAAAACAGCATGCTGCGACTAGTTGCCAGAGTCACAGATTAGCCTTCTCTGATGAAATGAAGTGTCCGAACTCTTCAAGTTAAGAAAATAGGAACCAAGTTAAGGAACCTAGATCCCCTATTGGTTAGAAAAATGCCTTACTAATTTTACCAGAAGTTGATAGTTGCACCTCTCATCTCCATTTTATAATCAAGGAGTAATTCCTATTCCTGCCTTTCAAGCATGCTTACAAGCAGCAATCCATAGGAATAGGAGGATCCCAAGAGCACCTCCCTCCTAACAACCTTAGCTAAGATATGTACAAGCAAGGAGAGGACAAGAGTTCTGTTATCACTCTTGTTTATGTTAGTTGACTAACTTCATGCATCTACCTTCTCAGTGCAAGAGTTTTTTTTTTGTTTGTTTGTTTGTTTTTTATAGAATAACCTTCTGAGACTGCACTAGAGAGCAGGGAGTACTAGAGATTGCACCACTTATGTCCAAAATTTTTCAGATATTGCCATTTCAGACTTTCAATTTTTCTTGGAACTTGAAAGTTCTGCTTCAAAACGTTCATCAAATTGCTTTACTTCTGAAATAACTAGGTGAATTGCTTCTATTTTCACCTCAACGCCCAACCAGAAAACATAAATGTATATTCTTAAAAGCAGGTTTTCCGATTTCTTGATTTGTCAAGATTGTCTTAATTTACCATGTTTCTCCACATTCATCATACTTACTGAACTCTGAACCATGTTGGCACTCCTCAAATTTCAGCTACAACTTTTTTATTTTATTATTTTATTTAATTTTTATTTTATTTTATTTATTTTATTTTATTTTATTTTATTTTATTTTATTTTTATTATTTTTCAGTGAGGAGGTCCTAGCTAGTTCTTGCAAAATTCCAACAGGACAGGTGAGAAGATTTGTCTTCTTTCTAAATAGGATTTAAACTCATACTTCCTCCTTTTTCTGCTTCATTCATTCCTATCAAGTGTCCTAACACAACTAGGTTATAGGCCACATTCAGGGAATGGCATCAATGGGAAAGAAATGTCACATTTGATCTCTTCTGTTCTGTGATAACATACGAATAGTTTGAAAGAATTTGAAATTCACTACACCAAGACAGAAAAAGAAATATGATAACAAATGTAGGATAGTGATTATCACATATTCCTGGAAACTATGGGTTCTGACCTAGTCAGACCTATCAGAAAATACAGAAAAATATTGCAAATCAAGGATCAAAAGCAGCCCCCCATCACTTTCCCATGTTATCGATGGTTACCCAATCAAATACTGAAGTAGTATGCAATGAACTTCTCAGCTGTGTTTTGTAACCATGAGACCACATTTCTTTTGTCTGCAGGCACTGGTCATCATTTATTTATGCTCATTAAACTTAAATAAAATAATGAGTTCTGTCATCCTGGTGGTCATCATTAGTCACATTTTATGTCCCAAAGAACCTTCCTGGTTAGAACTGCTGTTATGCACCCCTCTTCTCACGCAGCCCAGAAGTCACCACTTCACCTTCACACAAATTAAGCAGTGAACTCATAACCACACTCAGGCAATTTCCTCCGTGCTAAAAACAGGGAGACCTGAAATCCACTTTCCTCTGAAGAATACCTTACAACCTCTATTTCACCTTTCATTACAGAAGAAACATCACAAAAACTACCAGATGTTAATCACAGAATCACAGAATCATCTAGGTTGGAAGAGACCTCCGAACAGTCCATTAGGATAACCTCAAAAGACCATTACAGCTTCCCTCACTGGCCTATGCCTCTTTTCCTACATGGACTCCTCTAGACATAGATTCACCCCCCCCCCCCAAAAAAAAAAAAAAAAAAAAAAAAAAAAAAACAGTGAAAAGCAAAAGTGAAAATCAAAAATGTTTGGGCAGCAGTGGACTTGTAAACTCCATAAATTTTACTCCTCCTAACTTTGCTTAGCAACTGTTATGAAGATAGGTGGTACTCAGGTTGGAATAGCTCCTCCCTAATGTACTACATGTTTTAATACACTGTTAGCACTGGTCTGCCATGTATCTGTATATCTGTATCCATTTTCTCTTATATCCCTGCTGCTCTGCAACAGCAGTAGTGGTCTTTATCCATTTTCATACTATCAGAATAGCTTGTTTAACTTTAAAAATATGATTTCCACATGCAATTACTGGATGGATCTGTCCCTTAACATTACTTATTTAACAAGCCATTATTCAGTCCTGACTCTAAACAACCATCCATTGTAAGTATTTGACTAATGATTTTAGTTAGACTGTAGCTATCTTTTCCCCAGAGCATTCAGATGAAGTACTCAAGGGCCCCTATATTGATGTTCTGTAGTTGTGAAAGGCAAGCAACTATCCAACTCCAAACCTTTAGCAAGGCTTAGGTGAATTTAAAAACACAGTTTGATTTGCCCATTATATTTCAAGTCTACATGCTGTAGGTTCCATTCTTTAGGAAATTATGCTTTAGGTTTGTTGTTTATTTTATTTTTTTTCCTCTCTCTCCATCTTTTTTTTTTCTGTAGTGCTTGTATCCGAAATCTTAGGCACTTTCTCAAGTAGTATATTTACCCAACATATAGTGTGCTGTCCTACTTTAAATTGTAATACTTATTCCTGTGCTACTAATATATTTAGTTACAGTGCCCTATAAGAGTCAGAATGTGTTTTATTATTTAAACCATAAGCAATTTTAAGCATTTCAGAGATGGTTTTATCCTACAACTGAAAAATTGCCTGCCTATTACTTGACGTTAGTGTTAAAAACAAAAACAAAACAAAACAGAACAAACAAACAAAAAACACTTTCTTTTCTCACTCTGAAATTAAATAAATCAGCATTCAGAAGTTAACAGCAATTAGGTTTAGCTTTGCTTAGATGAATGCTTCCTGATAGAAGAGGTGATTCTAAAGTTCGGATTTTTACAAGTGTAGAAAGCCACTTCATTTTCTCTTGTGGAAAGTGATTATGTGGACAACTCAGAGGACATTCAGTTTGTGTGGAATCCATGGTGTTTCAAGGCAGTCTGAAATTCATGAAGAGTTATTTTATTGACTAATAAGTTTCATTTTTGTCAAAGGAGTGGAATTTAAGTATGTTTATTTAATGACAATGTTGAAAAGAAGAATACAGCTATGAGTGAGAAGACAAGTGAAAAAGTGCAAGGATGGATGCTACCTAAGGTTATCATCCTTTATATCTTTTCCCACACCATGCAGCTATAGGTCTTTCAAGTATACCTCTAAACATCTAGTCACTTGGATTTGAAGGCAAACCACTCATGGTTACTTTGCCTGTCAACTTTAAAAAACAACCAGGCCCCTACACCCTTTCTGTTTAGCATATGCTTCAGCAACAAAGACATCACACTGCTACAAAATGTTAAGCTGTAGCAATGAGTGTAATGACCTATATAGCCTGTCACATCCTGCAGAAAGTTATGTGCAGTGATGTATCAGATTTTGTTTTCCTCTCTGACCATACAACTCTCTATTGAAACATTTTTTACAATTGAATAGATTGTCTGGGAAATTGGATTGTAGTTTACAAGCAGTTTTTCACTTAAAAAAAAAAAAATAGAGCTGCTGCAAAAGCATTTGAATTTATACATTATGTGCTCCACAGTACATTGTACATTTCTGGAAGTGTCAAGCACTATGCTGCCTATATTACTATTGACATCTGTTATGCAAGGTATGCTATTGCACTCCAGACTATTATGTGCACTGTTATTATATAGCAGCACATCCTTTTGCTCATGTATTTTAACACCAGTTTTATCTGGTAGAGTATGTTCTTTTGGGATTCTAATTTTCCAGGAAGGCTTTAGACAGAGTGGGGAATAAAACAGAGCAACACCAATTTACTACAAAATATTATATCAAAATATTCAAATTCCTATTTAATTCAGTCAAATGGAATGATTGATACAGATAGATATAGTGGCTAATCAGGTATTGGATATGCAGGTATGCAGTTTCTTTTTCTTTTTTTTTTTTTTTTCCCCTTTTACCAGTAATAAAAAAAATAAATTTATTCACACTGAACCACCAGGAATTTGTTTCAGGTAGACCAGAAACTATGTTTAATATTATCACATTTATTACAGTGAGCTTTTGAATATAGGAAGATTTCATGTTACATAGAACAGACTATGCTTAAATTACATGTTAATACATATTTTTTGATATTTCCAGAATTGCCCAAACTGAGGAAAGATTTTGTTCACCTTAATATACCCAATGGAGTAGACAAATGTTGGACAAGAATAAACCATCTGTTTAAATATTTAGGAGATCCAGGAAGAACACAAATTAAAGGAAGCATTGGTTTGATGTCCCTTGATGATCTGAGACAATTATTTGTTTTGATAGATCATTAAAGTCTGTTAACAGATCTTGTGCCGTCAGCTCCTTTTCCTAGTTAGTACTAGAGCATGGACATGAATGGAGATGATCAGTCTGACCTGTCAGTACATTGCTAGGAGCAGGAGACACCAGAAAACTCCTTCTGTTCCTAAATCTATACTGCCACAGCAGAAAGGAAGATTGCTGGTACAGTTTTCTAGCATTTTGTTAGCTTCTTTAAGAAAGTATTTATATTCTGATATTCTGCACTGTTAACAGCCTTGCTGTAAACACTGAGTTTTTAGGTGTACAAAATTTTAGCTGCACTGAATGTTTTTTAATACACTGGTTCTAAAATAAACAAAAAAAAAACACAACAAAACAAACAAACAAACAAACAAAGTGAAATGGCTAGAAATTGTCAGTCTATTTTAGTTCTGTCTAGCACTGTTTAGTTCTGTTTAGCACTGTCCCCTCAATAGGGACCCTACGTGCTATCTTCTGCACTCCCCTCTTGGCAAGACCATGCTCTTAGAGAAAAAAAAATAATACTGGGAACTTCTGAAATGCCCCAAGAATAGTCATTTTGATTCTTTTTCCCCCCATTAATGCAATAATAACATAATAATCAGGTACTGTTGAGTTAAATATGGGAGTTCCAACTTTGCTCTAACTGAAGATATTCATTTGAACTTTCAGTTTTGCTTCCCACATTTTGACCAGGTCAAATACACTAGTTGCACAGCCTAAAGGTAACTAACTTATTTTAACAAGATATTCCACCCAGGCACAAGAAATCTCTCCTATGATGTGCTCCTATTAAAAGTTTCTTTTTCAAGTAGCTGGCATTTTCCTTTCTCCCCAGCTCTAATTATCTTCTAAATATTTCTCTGTGATTGGGCATTTGATTTTCTTATATTAAACTGATATTATCTTAAAAGGAATGAAAAAAATATTTTATAGGACTTATTCTTTAATTCCCTGTGACATATCAAAACTAACTGAAGCAACTGTGACTATATTTATTCTAGTTTCTTCAGAGCTTGCTGAGAAGCATTTCATCCAAACCTGTGCTTACATTGACAATTTATTCATCTTTTCTTTCTCATTTCTGTTTCAAATGTCACTTTTTATCTTTTTTTCTTTAACTATTAGATTACAGATCTATTAGATCACTAAATTGAGAAATAGCCTTAATCAGGACATTTCCTAAGGAATGGAATTAAACCTAATGATACTTATCAGCAAGAACTGCTGCTTAATTGGGATAGTAATTCACTTAACTGGGATGCCTGTAGGTTGTTCTCTATAATCAGATAAGGACATCTGATCCTTATTTTCCTAAGAAGGATATCAGAAGTGCTAGTTCTAGAAAGATGTTTTAATTATATCAATGTAGCATTTCAAGTGTGATCCCGCATTTAAATTGATGTTCACCATGAGGCAGCACTGTGCTCATACTCACAGGATAGAGGCTATAGCATGATTAGCATCCTTTCAGGCATAGGGGACAGAAGAGGTGATATCCTGAACTTTCCCTAACCCTTAAGGCAGGGTAAAAAGGAAAGCAACTTATGGAATGAATGAACCTCAAACTCATTCATGAAGCCACCTGATTTCATGATCTGCTTTAACAGCAAAATCACATAACCAGCACTGGACTAATGGATTAGTCTAATAACAACTAATAATGACTGGAGGATGACTAATGTCAGCTAATGCATCATTCTTAGAAGGTCCCTGATGATGCACATATGCAACAAGAACTTTGGTAATGCTTCAATGAGCTGCAGTCATTTTATAACTGCAGTGTGGACTGTCTTCTCTGAGCTGTTTAGCAGAAGATGCTCTCTGGAATGGTAGTATTAAGAGTGGTTAGGAAAATGTTTCAATATTCTACTTTAATTCACTGTATTTTAGCTCACTTGGTCAAATATAACAAGTTGAGCTGCTGACAGAATATTATTATTTTCAGCTCCTTAATGAGACAATAGTTTTGAGATAAGTAGGACAACAAAAAGTTACTTCACACTCAAAATAATGTTTTGCTAATTATACTCCATCACAGCATTATGCAGATGAAAGTATTCAGCCTCTAAGTAGTAGACATAATGGAACCAATCATGCAAAGCATCAACTGTCAAGATAGAGGTTGTTGCAATTAGGACTAAAACAAATGAAAACCAAAACTTTATTATTATTATTGTTATTATATTTTTTATTATCATCCTTTTTACTGCAGGTAGAGTGCACCAGTGTTTTGGAACATATAAATAATGAGCAATCCATTCTTGATTTTTCTCATTCTGAAAAGTCACTGTTACTCTTTTTATTCAGTGTTTTTCTTGGAGGTCAGAAATTTGCCACATCCAAGCCTGGTGCTCAGGGTCCCTGGGAATGAAGGGAATGAAGAATGACTGATGCCATTAATACAGATCATTCACCCAGGCATTTGCAAGCAAGTAAGAATGACAACAAACATGAAAATGATACTTTATAACATGCAAAGTTAATGACTGTCAGCCTAATTTCAAAGATCTTAGAAAGCAATTATTCTTTCTTTTGATTTTCATTCTGCAATAGACATTTTTGTTTCATTACACCAGACTGGGATGAGGACCATTTGTAGACATTGTCTGAAATTTTAATGAAAAAATAAATTAATAAAATCTGGATATTTCCATAATGCAGACCTACATTTCTTTCCCTCTCTCTTTATTTCCCTCCAGCTACTGATGTAAGATTGATAACTGTTCATTGGATTAACATGGATTCACAACAATTTGCATGAAGAGCACTGCAGTTTCTCAGATGGGGAAAAGATAATATTAGCTTATAAGAGTGATCTGATGGCCATTTGTGCCTCAGGTGCTTAGGTTATGCTTTCCGCTTGCCAATCTTGACCCAACAATAACTAACAGAGTCCAAATGTCTTCATTACAGGACCTCACAAATAAACATAAAACAGGCATGAAGGTGCAAAACTATGCAGATAAATTTGAAGAAGTATCTGTACACCGAATCATATAGTTATTCTTTTTGGTCCTAGTGCTACTGACTTCACCTGACATAGCATTCTCCACCTGACCCATTCACCCAAATAAAACAAATTATTTCTGTTTAACAGTTCAATTTCACTGATACATTTTGGCACACATGTCTAGGACAAAAGGAAACCCTTTATTCAACCCTACTTTGAGGTTTCTCTATTCTAGCTTTTAGAGGTTGATCAGGCTTTTGAAATGACTATGTATAACAGGGGAGATATTGAGCTACCCAGGCTCCCTCTAGCAGCCTCCAATATTGTAAAAAAAGGGGATGTGAAGTTCTGGCAGCTCTTTCTTCCAGGGGACTAGACCTGCTTCCGGCTCCTTCCCCTGTCAGAGCTCATCTAAATTCCATATTCGTGTTCTTTACAAAATATCTAATACGAATGGAGCAAAGGCTCCTTGATCTTACTGTCAGATATGTGTATCAAATCAAGAACATGGAAGGTCTCTAAAATCTCCAAAAAATGATAATGCTTTGTGGCATATGGATATACCATGCAGTTCTTTTTGAGCATGAACCTACCAATATTTTTTTCTCACCTTTGAATTCTCTGTGGGAGCCATTTGAACCACATACACGTGACAGGACAGAGGTTGGATACTTCTTGCTCTCTATTTCAATCATCCTTATCAAGCAGCAATATGCTAGTCATGGTAATCTATTTAAGATGTTTAAGATTGGTACCGTCCTCTCAGAAAGACATGTGAACATTAAATATACTGTTCATTAAACCGCAAAGTCCTACTACTCAGGAGCACATTGATATTGTATTGGAGGTATATCTCAAGTGCTTACAAAATAATGCTGAAGATTTTGTTTTAATTTCAGAGGAAATACACAAAGTGAAATCCTCTATGACAGAAGATGACAGAGTATTTTTAAGTGGTTTTATTTCGATAAAAGTTTCGTAGTAAGGTGATAATGTCAGGCAGAAAAAGATATTTAATTTGGGTAAAAGGTATTCTGTCTCATTGCTGTAGAAGGAATGCCATTCCTACAGTAAATCATATCTCTCAGATAGTAATTCAGAGCACACTGAGAAGGCAAGCCTCACTTAAATCATTACTGATGATCCAAATACAAGTACAGATGCAGTTATTTATTAATCGTTTATTTAATAATAGTAATATCTTAATTATCATTTTTAAAAGTTATTTTTCTGGTGAGTTTCACAGAACCTTGTCAAGTTTGGGGGTGGGGGGGGTGGGGAGCGTTGTTTGTTTGTTTTTCTCTCTCTGAGTTACTATAACAATATCTTTTGGACAATGTATACTCTTTTGTAGTAAACCTAAAACTGTTCTGAAGAGTATATCTTCATCCACTACAAAAGTACTGTAATTGTATTGTAACTGCATTGTTAATTCGGGAAGATGTTTTTCTTTTCTGTGGAACAAATGGGACAAAATGGTAGCTTTATTCCTTTCCCAGAGTTATGATATCACTGGTATTAATGATACTTAGTAAGATGAGTTGCACAACTGGAGTGAGTGCTGTGATGGAGAGCTACTGGCTGTTCAAGAGAGATAAGCAGGGCAGGCAAGGTGGAGTTGTGTGGTATGTAAGAGAAAGATTAGACTGTTCAGCCTTCGCTACTAGGGATGACACTGTAGAAAGCCTCTGGGTGTGGATTAAGAGGGTGGACAGCAAAACAGGTGTTGTTATGGGTGTCTACTATTGACCACTCACCCAGGACAATAGCATGGATGAGCTATTCTACAGGCAATTGGGAGAAATCTCTGGATAAGTTGCCCTCATCCTTAAGAGAGATTTCAACTTCCTAGACATAAACTGGGAATATCATACTTCTGCAACAAACAAGTCTGGGAAATTCCTAAAGCATGTTGAAAATAACTTCATATCACAAGTGAGCCAGGTAGGAAAGGTGACCTCCTAGATTTATTGTTTGAGGATACAGAAGGTCTTGTGGAAGAGGTGATGGTAGGTGGCTGTCTTGGCCACAGCAAACATGAAATAGTCGAGTTCATAATTTTAGGTGTAAAGACTAAAAAGGTCAGCAGAGTTACTACCCTGGACTACTCAGGGAGTTACAGAGAAGATTATGCTGGGGAGTATTGAAAGGCATTTAAAGAACAAAGCTATTATCAGGCATGGTCAACATGAGTTCATTAAGAGAAAGTTCTGACTTACCAATTTGATCTCAAAGAATCAGAGAATCAGAGAATCGCAGAATTGTAGGGGTTGGAAGGGACCTCGAGAGATCATCAGGTCCAACCCCCCTGCCAAAGCAGGTTCCCTAGAGCAGGCTGCCCTGGTAAGTGTCCAGACGGGCCTTAAATATCTCCAGAAAAGGAGACTCCACAACCTCCCTGGGCAGCCTGTTCCAGTGCTCTGTCACCCTCACCATGAAGAAGTTCTTTCGCATGTTGGTGCAGAACTTCCTGTGCTCCATTTTGTGGCCATTGTCCCTTGTTCTGTCCCCACAAACCACTGAAAAGAGGTTGGCCAAATCACTCTGTCTCCCACACCTCAGGTATTTATAAACATTGATGAGATCCCCCCTCAGTCTTCTTTTCTCCAGGCTGAACAGACCCAGGTCTCTCAGCCTTTCCTCATAGGGAAGATGCTCCAGGCCCCATATCATCTTTGTGGCCCTCCGCTGGGCTCTTTCCAGAAGATCCCTGTCTTTTTTGTACCGGGGAGCCCAGAACTGGACACAGTACTCCAGGTGAGGCCTGACCAGGGCAGAGTAGAGGGGGAGGATCACCTCCCTTGACCTGCTGGCCATACTCCTTTTAATGCACGCCAGGATCCTATTGGCCTTCTTGGCCACCAGGGCACGCTGCTGGCTCATGGTCAACCTGTTGTCCACCAGGACCCCCAGGTCCTTCTCCTCGGAGCTCCTTTCCAGCAGGTCTTCCCCCAGCCTGTACTGATACATGCGGTTGTTCCTTCCCAGATGCAGGACTCTACACTTGCTCTTGTTAAACCTCATTTGGCTACTTCCTGCCCAGCTCTCCAGCCTGTCCAGGTCTTGCTGAATGGCAGCACAGCCTTCTGGCGTGTCAGCCAATCCTCCCAGCTTTGTGTCATCGGCGTACTTGCTGAGGGCAGACACTATTCCCTCACCAAGGTTGTCGATGATGTTGAACAAGACCGGACCCAGCACCGACCCCTGGGGAACACCACTAGTCACAGGTCTCCAGCCGGACTCTGTGCCGCTGATCACCACCCTCTGAGCTCGGCCAGTCAGCCAGTTCTCAACCCACCTTACTGTCCACGTGTCTATCCCACACTTTCTCAGCTTTGCTAGCAGGATGTCATGGGAGACAGTATCAAAAGCCTTGCTAAAGTCAAGGTAGATGACATCCACTGCTCTCCCTGCATCTACCCAGCTGGTGATGCATTCATAGAAGGCAATGAGGTTGGTCGAGCACGACTTCCCCTTGGTGAATACATGCTGACCTTCCTCATAACCTTCTTCTCTTCCAATTGCTTGGAGATGGCATCCAGAACAAGCTGTTCCAACACCTTTCCAGGAACAGAGGTCAGACTGACTGGCCTGTAGTTTCCCGGATCCTCCTTCTTGCTCTTCTTGAAGACCAGAGTGACAGTGGCTATCCTCCAGTCTTCAGGCACCTCTCCTGTTCTCCAGGACCTTTCAAAGATGATAGAGAGTGGTTTGGCGATCACCTCCACTAACTCCCTCAGCACACATGGATGCATCCCAACGGGACCCATGGATTTGTGTGCACTGAGCACACTCAGATGTTCCTGAACCACTCCCTCATCAACCAGGGTGGAGATCTCCCCAGACTCTTTCTCCTCCCTCCAGGGTCCAGGAGTCCTGGGGGGGAGTCTTTGAAGCAAAGATCAAAGCAAAGAAGGCATTCAGTATCTCTGCCTTCTCAGCGCCTATTATCAGGAGACCCCCCTTGTTCAGCAGGGGACCCACATTATCTCTAGTCTTTCTTTTACAGTTTACATACTTAAAAACAAACAAACAAGAACAAAAAAAACCTTCTTATTATCCTTTATCTCTTTTTCAAGTTAAGTATCTCCTTCTACAATAAGGTCACCCGCTTAGTGGTGGTGGATGTAATCTTTCTGGATTTTAGTAAGACCTTATTACCATCCCTCACAGCATCCTTCTGGATAAATTGACCAGCTTGAGTTGAACAGGTTCCTGCTATGCTGGGTGATGAACCGGCTGAATGGTAGAGCTGAAAGTGTAGTAGTGAATAGGGCTACATCTGTCTGCCAGATGGTCATTAGCAGTGTTCCCCAGGGCTCAATTCTAGGGCCCGTTCTGTTCAACATTCTTATTAATTTTCTGGTTATAGCAGTGGAATGCATCCTTAGCAAGTTTGCTGATGATACTAAACTGGGAGGTGTTATTGACTCTCTGGAAGACAGAGGCTTTATAGAGGAATCTGGATAGACTGGAGCATTGGACAATCAGCAATGGCATGAACGTTAACACAGGTGAAAGCCAGTTTTTGCACCTAGGACAGAGTAATGCTGTACTTGGAGATGAGTGGCTAGAGAGCAGCTCAGCAGAAATGGATCTGGGGATGCTGGTCAACGGTAGGCTCAACATGAGTTAGCAATGTGCCCTGGCAGCCAAGAGGGCAAAACACATTTTGAGATGTATTAAACAGCGTATCCAGCCAGTCAAAAGAGGTGATTCTTCCATTATATTTAGCATTGGTTCAGCCTTACCTTGAATATTGTGTGCAGTTCTGGGCTCCACAATATAAAAATATTAGGATGTTTGAAAGTGTCCAGAGGAAGGCAGCAATGTGAGTAAAAGGGCTTAAAGACATGTCATGTGAGGAGAAGCTAAGGACACCTGTCTTGTCTAGTCTGGAGAAAAGAAGGCTAAGAGGCAAGCTTATTACTCTTTACAATTTCTTGAGGAGGGGAAGTGGAAAAGGAGGTACCGGTCTCTTCTCTCTGGTAATCAATGACAGAATGTGGGGGAACATAGAGAAGGTTCAGATTGGACATTGGGAAAAAAATATTTACCATGATAGTGGTCAAACAATGGAACAGACTTCTTAACAAGGTGGTTGATGCCCCATGCCTGTCAGAGTTCACGAATCGTTTGGATAATACCCTCAACAATACGCTTTAACTTTTGGTTAGCCCTGAAATGGTCAGGCAGTTAGAGCAGTTGATCTCTGAAGGTCTCTTCCAACTTCTATTCTATTCTATTCTATTCTATTCTATTTGATCCGATCCGATCCGATCCGATCCGACCCTATTCTCATCTATCTGCGCTTGCATTCGTTTGTAATTTCCAGTTGGAGTGCCTTAAGTGATCTTATACCAAACTAACACCTTGACACTACTAAATACTGAGGTCAAAAATATGCTTTTCCTTTGTCCACGTAGAGAAAAATTTGAAAGGTGCCAGTAAAAACATATTTTATCAGTTACTTTTAAGTCATTCTGGCACATCCATTACCATCTGATTGCCTCCTAAAATCCTGATAAGTAAAATTAGTATTTTAATATATTTGTATTGCATATTTATTCTTCAATCTTTGTAATCAAAACGACAATGTAATCAAAACCTGCCCATTCATTGTTTAAATGAATGCATTTCATGACTTCACTCCTTTTATGAATGAAATATTCCAAGCCTAGACCTTTTACTAAATAAAATCTTAACTTGAACTGATTTCCCAGTAGTAATTCACTTTTCAAACAACACTTTTGTAATAATGTAGCCATGTAAACTCTTCTAGTTCTACTGGTAAAACAAACAAGCACAAAACAAGAAAAGCAAAATGTATGATACTTATCCTTTCTACCTATTAAATAAGCTTTCCCATGTAACGGGACAAAGTGAAAGATAAAAAGTACACTCCCTATTCCCTTAGAGACTGAAAAACACTATATCATTTTTATTTTTATATTCTGGTTTCATGTGGAGGACACTTCTATGCTGATAGCATAAGTAAATGAACTTTAGGACATAAAAATTTAGGACATAAAATGAAGGCAAACCATTATTCAAAATATATCCATTGGATTCATAGCAACATAAACATAGGAAGCACATGAAAGCTTGTCTTTGATTTGTTAGTGAAAATTTTCCATAAGCAGAGTCATGGAAAGGACCTGGACTGTTATTGTAATTCTGACTTTTTTTTTTTTTTTTGAGTTGCTGATAGGTCAGGAGTCTCCTGAGGAAACAGAAAGATTTTGTTAGATGTTCAAATTGTTAGTGACCTAAAATTCAGTTAAACATTAAGTAATTCAAGTGAAATGGTCCTCTTCCAAATTAAAGCTTATGTAATCAACATACTTTATCCTTTTAGAAGACAAAACTTTAAACTGTGCTCCTGTTGCATTTATGTTGTTATGTCTAGTTTAGAATTTCTTTTAATTCAGTACTTTGTTAGCTTATAGGTAGAGCAGATATTTTTGGAAAACACTTTGTGTAGTAAAATCAATTTTGAGTTATCCAGAATACATACGGAAATCTAAAATAAAGTGATATATACATGAAAGTGAATAGCTCCAGAAATGTTCAAGCTATATGTGTACATTTCAACTTAGCAATGTGAATGCATGGGCTTGAGTCTAGACTTCATAATGTAGAAGTGACGACATGGTCTCTGGTATGGGGCTTTGGCCTGTGCAGCTACTCTTTCCCAAATGGTTCTTCAACACAGGCTAGGAATAGGTCCAAACAGGCAATGTGAACAGGGTCACTCCCTATAAAGAGTGAGTGATTTGAACCAGGTGGATGTGAGCCTTGCAATGCCAACTGTCCTCAGTGGGCCATTACTACCTCTTTTTTGGTCATGCTTTTTTCTACTGATCATAGAATCATAGAATCATTAAGGTTGGGAAAGACCTTCAAGACCATCTGGTCCAACCATCACCCTACTAACCAATGTCACCCACTAAACCATGCCCCTAAGCACCACATGCAACCTTTCCTTAAACACCCCCAGGAACAGTGACTCCACCACTTCCCTGGACAACCCGTTCCAATGCCTGACTACTCTTTCTGAGAAAAAATGTCTCCTAATTTCCAACCTAAACCTCCCCTGGTGCCACTTGAGGCCATTCCCTCCAGTCCTATTACTAGTTATCTGCGAGAAGAGGCTGACCCCCAGCTCCCCACAACTTCCTTTCAGGTAGTTGTAGAGAGCAATAACGTCTCCCCTGAGACTCCTCTTCTCCAGACTAAACAACACCAGTTCCCTCAGCCGCTCCCCATAGGACTTGTGTTCCAGGCCCTTCACCAGCTTCATAGCCCTTCTCTGGACACGTTCCAGGGCATCAATGTCCTTGTACTGAGGGGCTCAAAACTGAACACACTTAGCAGAGATGAGTACAGGGGAACGATCACCTCCCTGGTCCTTCTGGCTACACTATTCCTGATACAAGCCAGGATGCCATTGGCCTTCTTGGCCACCTGGGCACACTGCTGGCTTATGTTCAGGTGAGCATCAATCAACACCCACAGATCCTTTTCCTTTGCACAGCTTTCCAGCCACTCACCCCCAAGCCTGTAGTGTTGCATGGGGTTGTTGTGGCCAAAGTGCAGGACCCGGTGTTTAGCCACATTGAGCCTCATCCCATTGGTCTTTGCCCATTGGCCTCTGCTCATTGGCCTCTGCCCATTGACCCATCCTGTCCCTCTGCAGAGCCTTCCTACCCTCCGGCAGATTGACGCTTCCCCCCAACTTGGCAGCATCTGCAAACTTATTGAGGGTGCACTCAGTTCCCTCATCCAAATCATCAATAAAGATATTAAAGAGGGTGGGCCCCAACACCGGCCTCCGGGGAACACCACTCATGACCGGTCGCCAGCAGGATTTAACTCCGTTCACCACCACTCTCTGGAGAGCATAGCCATCCAGACAGTTTTTAACCCAGCAAAAAGTGTACCTGTCCAAGCCATGGACTGCCAGCTTCTCCAGGAGAATGTTGTGGGAGACCGTGTCAAAGGCCTTGTTGAGGTCTAGGTAGACTACGTCAACAGGTTTTCCCTCAGCCACCGGGCGCGTCACCCAGTCATAGAAGGAGATGAGTTGGTCAGGCAGGGCTTGCCTTTCATGAACCCATGCTGACTGGGCCTGATCCCCAGGTTGTCCCATATACATTGCGTGATTGCATTCAAGATGACCTGTTCCATCACCTTTCCTGGCACCGAGGTCAGGCTGACAGGCCTGTAGTTCCCTGGGTCCTCCTTGCAACCCTTCTAATAGATGGGCATCACATTAGCAAGTCTCCAGTCATCCAGGACCTTTCTGGATGACCATGACCACTGATAGATGATGGAAAGAGGCCCCACAACCACATCCACCAACTCCCTCAGCACCCTCAGGTGGATCCCATCTGGTCCCATGGACAGTCCAGGTGGAGCAGCAGCTCTCTAACTATTTCCACCTGAACTGTGGGGGGTTTCTTCTGCTCATTTTTCCAGACTTCCAGGTCGGGACGCTGAGTGCCCCGAGGATAAGTGGTCTGGCTAGTAAAGGCAAATGTAAAGAAGGCATTAAGAACCTCGGCTTTTTCCTTGTCCTCAGTAATCATGTTCTCCCCTGCGTCCGGTAAAGAATGGAGATTCTCCTTGGCCCTCCTCTTGCTATTAATATATATATATATAAACATTTTTTTGTTATTCTTAACCATAGTGGCCAGGTTGAGCTTGTGCTGGGCTTTGGCCTTTGTGATTTTTTTTCTCTGCATAAGCTGGCAACTTCCTTGTACTCTCCCCGAGTTGCCTGCCCCTTCTCCTACTGGACATAAACTCGCTTTTTCTCCTGGACACTCAGCAAAAGTTCCCTGTTCAGCCATGCTGGTTTTCTTCCCTGTCAGCTCATCTTACGGTACACGGGGACAGCCTGCTCCTGCACCTTTAAGACTTCTTTCTTGAGGAGCATCCAGCCTTCCTTCCTGGACCTCTCTGCCCTTCAGGACTGACTCCCAAGGGACCCTCCCTACCAGTGTCCAAAGTCTCTCAGACTTAAGTCAGAACCTTTATGTGTGTTGGCAAAGAAATTAAACACAATGATCCTAGGGAGAATAGTAGGAGTGATAGAATATTACTATAGTTACTCCCTTTTCATAGAATCACACATTAGTTGAGGTAGGAAGGGAACTCTGGAGGTCATCCGGTCCAACTCCCTTGCTCAGACACCTGGGCGAGTTGCCCAGGGTCACGTTCAGGTGGCTTTTGAAGATCTCAAAGGAAGTAGACTCCACAGCCTCTCTGAGCAACCTGTGCCAGTGATTGGTCATCCACATATCAAAAAAGTTTCCTGATGTTTAGATGGAACCGCCTCTATTTCAGTCTGTGCCCTCTGCCTCTTGTCCTGTCACTGGGCACCAGTGAGAAGAGCCATAGTCCCTCTCTGTAGTTTAGCAGTAGTTACTTAAACTCAGCCTTGCAAAAGTATAATTGCAGAACAGTTACTGTGTTTATGTAGATATATCTGGATTGGTCTCAGACTTAGCTAGCTAAGGTAGCAGAGGCTATGGTGTTGAATGCTTTTGTCCACATTCTCACTGTTTCTTAGCCAGGTTTTGGCCAGAGTTAATGCACACCTTTATCTTACCTCATGCTTCATGCCATTTAAATAATCATGGGTTTGATTATAAAATATACATGGAAGTCAAGAGAAGGGGAAGAAAAGAAACATGTAAGGAAGATTAGTTAGCCTGTTGTACCATGTTAGGCCTGGTCAGCCACCGTTATAATCAAGCAGTGGAGAAGACTGTAAAACATGTTCACTGATTTCTATATATGTATATAAATATACAGATAAAAGTATATAAAATATATACATATATAGAAATAAGTGTATATATATATGATTTAAATGGATATATATCAACAAATATTGTTTATTGTTTTAAACACAGTTATTGTTCTAAATAGTAAGATTATTAACAAGTTTAACGTGTACCATAATTCATTTAATTTTGTAGCCAGTTGGTACTTATATATATATATATGTATGTGTATGTTTGCATATGCACATACATTTGCATATACATACATATACACAGAAAAAGTGCTTGCAGTTAAGTGAAACTATACGTTTGAATCATAGAGAATATTTTCACCAAGGTCTTTTTCTACTGCTTAAGGTTCTCCCCAGTATCTAAACCTGTTTTATGAAAATGCATTTTTTTCAGCATTAATATTGGGTTTATTCTATAAGCTTATCCTGGCTTTTAATTTCTCTTAAACACAAAGATGTAAACTGATGAAAACAATTTGAATGACTTCTCACTTATAACATTAAACTCCCTTCCCACACATATACAATTTTTTCTCTCTCTCATAAGGCAAATATAGGATCATTAGCCCTTAGAACAAATTTTTTCCAGTAAAATGACAAATAAATAAATAATGATTAAAAAAAAAAAGTCAAATGCATATTCATTTTTCTGATTAAAACTAGACAGCAGCTTTGGATTCAGGACACTGATCATTTTCAAAGCCTAGGAAGGCAAGAAAGAGCTCTAGTAAGAAAAGCTCTGAATAGCAAAATCAATGGAGGACAGGTCCTTCAGAATGTGAGCAAGTCAATTCCAAAGTATCCATTCTTAGGATATATCATTACAGTGTTATTACTTCAGATTTATAAAAGAACAGTCACTGTTTTTTGTTGTTGTTTGTTTGTTTGTTTGTTTGTTTCCCTGACTAGCAGGAACAGAACAGCCTAGCAACAGTTTTTTCTTGAGATAGGCAAATTCAGCCTCAAGCTGTTCCAGCCTGCAACTCCTGACAATGTGGAGAACTCACTGCTAGTCAGGGCTTCAAGTCAATGAATTAAAGTCTGTTCACGTTAGAGCAAAAACTGCATGACGCCTTTCATAGACAGGCAATGAAATCACTTAGGAAAAGTAAAATTTCTATAGAGCTTGTAAATAATTTCTGCTTGGAATATTCCCCCACAATATGATGTGGTTTTACAGAACAGGCATGAATGTAAGAAAGAAGAATGTAAATATAAAATATTTTCAGCTTTGTAATGAATTTATCATAAGAATTATGAGTAAAAAAATGCAGATTAAGCTTTAGTTCATATATTACCTGGCATTAGGATATTGTCTGCTCAAGTAATTGTTAACCTATGTATGATACTGTTAACATTGTTTTCTGCAAGAGTTAACCCAATGTTCACCTATAATATTAGTAGCTTCATTAAATACAGTCTCATGGATAATTGCCATCCATACAAAATTAAAACTTCATCAACTGTTTTGCAGCTGGTTGCCTTTCTAGAAGCATCAAAAATAGTGCACTTTAGCACTCCTAGTGACTGTAAATTAGTAAAAAGTAATTAGAGATTTTAATAACACTTTGGCTACGTTATCGGCAAGCCCAGTAACTCGACCTTATCTGTTCGTATTTGGCAGTATGTTGTACACACCCACACAGACACCCACTCAAAACAAAATATACCTCAAACTCGACAAACTTGACACAGCCCTAGTTTTGTTGTTTAGTTGGTTGGTTTTGTTTGTTTTATTTTTTTGTTGTTGATTGTTTTTCTTAGTACAAAGACATTCTGAAGAAATAAAAGGCAAGCTTAAGTAAGACCTCTCAACAGGTTTAACCAATTCCAGATCTTAATTTGCTTACACCATCAAGAAACTTTTCTAATATCTTCATACTTCAGATATCATTTGAAAATATTTGTGAGCTGTGGTGAGTTATGTCTCAGTGAGCTTAATACTGCATTTTTCACAAAGATAATGATTTTTACAGGAGAATTTTCTCCTCTAGAGAAGTGTGCAACCACATTTGCCTCATCTTGTGATTGAAATCATTGTTGTTTTAGCTGCCTGCACAGATTAATACCATCCACAAATAAGAAATTCCTTTGATTAGTAAGTACCTGGAGGTTTGTGTCCCAGTCAATAACAGATAAAAGAGAGACCTAAAACATTCATTTAGAAAAGTTGTGGGTTGTAGAATCCAAATAAAAAAATAGCTTGTAAATACAAAATAAAATAAAAATGGAACAATATGCTTGACATGTCACCTCTAAAACAAGCCCTAGTATAAAAATATTTTTATGTTTTCTGATATAAACCTCATTCTTGTTAAGTACACAGATCAAAAGCAATTACTGAGGTACAAATGTCTGCCTTTTATGTACAGTGTTTATCAAAAACTCCTTAATCACATCCCTCTTTATAAAGAAATGTTACGGTAAAATGCAAAAACAATGCTGAATGTAAATTTACCCTTAGACAATACTGACTAGACAGGTCCAAAAGTGCTGAGACATATCTAGACTTCCCTTTGTCAGGATTTACCTATGATATTAAGACTATTAAGATACTGCTAAATATTAATATCAAATGTTTTAATTATTCAGATATAAATGTTAAGAAATTAATATTAAATAAAATGTCTCCAAATATACCCAAAGTATAATAAATCAGCTAATGCATAGACTATTATATATTAAACTCCGTGATTGATACCATCAATCATAAAACGATATATAGCATAATGTAATTTTCTAACACACTAATTCTGTCTAATAAATTTGTCATTCAAAAGCATTTAAGAGATGGATGTGAAATTTCCAAAAAGAAGCCTCCCACTGATTTTGGACCAGGCACCCTGCAAGTTCAGGGGGTGCTGTTAATAAGATGCCCATCAGAATAAGAATGAGAAATAGTAACTTTAGTAAGATTTTCAGAACCAAGCTTTCTGTCAAAGAAAATCTGTTCCTTCCTCAAGTCATAGGAAAGCTGCTGAATGAACTGACTTCCATTGCTTCCCCTTTTAAAAGTTTTATCCCACCTTCCTCCCACTTCTGATTTCACTTGCCTACCATGGGTACAAGTTTAGGACCATGACTAAGACATTTCTGGTTTCAACATGTATTCAAATTATTATATACAGAACTTGACATTGCAACAGCACTAGCATTGCAAAATCATGTTCTCAAAAGATTTTTAATTCCAGATTTTTTCAGGACTGCTCCATTACTTGAAAAAGCAGGTAAGGATATATGGATAAGTCTAAAAAAGGGTCTCAAGGATTTAAGTGATGACTGAAAACTCAGATTTAGTTAGTCTATCCCTAGAAACACCTCAATTTTCCAAATTCTGTCTGTTAGTTCTAAAAATATCTGATACATAACACCATCATTGTAAGTAATGCATCAGCTGATCAGTAGAGCACAGCTATCAGCTCTCACAAAAGTATTTTCCTCTCACACTTCCTCTTGTAAATCAATTAATGCAACTAATGTTTGGGAGAGTAGGTAGGAAGTGAATAGGGTCAACCTCACCTCTCCTCTTCTAGGTTATTAAATTATTCTAGGACAGGAGTAAAAGAAGCTTTGCATGTCTCCTTTTGCTGTCCCTCCACTGTATAAAGGATAATCATAATTCATTGGAGTAGAAAGCCAGGGTGACGCCTGGAGTAGAATTCCAAGACCTGGTGGTCAAACAAGGGGCCCCATATGCTAACACCTGCACCAAAGATGAACTAATGCAATAATGTCCTAGTTTTGGACCTCAGATCCTACTACCTCAGCACATCATGTCAGGTGTTGACCTGCCAACTGCTGACCTCAAATTCTACCTAAAGTTCACAGAATCACAGAATCACAGAATCATCTAGGTTGGAAGAGACCTCCAAGATCACCCAGTCCAACCTCTGACCTAACACTAACAAGTCCTTCACTAAACCATATCACTAAGCTCAACATCTAAACGTCTCTTAAAGACCTCCAGGATGGTGACTCAACCACTTCCCTGGGCAGCCCATTCCAATGCCTAACAACCCTTTCTGTAAAGAAGTTCTTCCTAATATCCAATCCAAACTTTCCCTGGCACAACTTTAGCCCATTCCCCTCATCCTGTCACCAGGCACGTGGGAGAATAGACCAATCCCCACCTTTAAGGTACCTATAGAGAGCGATAAGGTCACCCCTGAGCCTCCTTTTCTCCAGGCTGAACAATCCCAGCTCCCTCAGCCGCTCCTCATAAGACTTCTTCTCCAGACCCCACACCAGCCTCGTCGCCCTTCTCTGGACTCTCTCGAGCACCTCCATGTCCTTCTTGTAGCAAGGGGCCCAAAACTGAACACAGTACTCGAGGTGCGGCCTCACCAGAGCCGAGTACAGGGGGACAATCACTTCCCTACACCTGCTGGCCACACTGCTTCTTATACAAGCCAGGATGTTGTTGGCCTTCTTGGCCACCTGAGCACACTGCTGGCTCATATTCAGCTGACTATCAACCAGTATTCCCAGGTCCTTCTCTGCCAGGCAGCTTTCTAACCACTCATCTCTTCACAGTAGAGAGAAGCACAGCTTTGAGAGGAGACATAGAGAACTTCCGCCATAGTGGCACATGCTCACTGACTAAGAAGCCCTCCAGAGAAGTGAGAATTCAGTTGGGGTTACTTCAAGATAAAAGTGGATATTTAACTTTGTTTACAACATCCCAAACAGTGATTTAATTAATTATTGCTTAAAAAGAACACCATCTTTTCCTCTGCATGAACATTCACATTCAGGTGAAGGGTAAGGGGCTGTAAACCACAGTTACTGTCTCCTGACACCCCACCTTGAACAGGCTGGGCCAGGAAAACAGAGCACAATGTCTAATGCAGGGCCCAGTAGAGAAAACAGGATTAACTGCCACTGCTGAAGCTGCCAACCTTTTTCCACAGGCTGCTTTGATTTGTCTGATGCATCAGGTATTATTAATTGAGCAAGGAAGGTAGATAAGTCATTGTAGTATCACAGTCGGTCTTTGCAGTCGCTGAGAATTGGGGTTGCTTAATTCCAAACATGATAAAGACTTCAAAAGTTAATGTGCAGCTTGTACTGAATAATAACAGGAAAATATTATAATGAATAGTTAATCATAACTTAATTAAATTTTCAGGATACAAGGGCTACTAAGCAATTAAGCAAATATGCTGTAGTTAAGGGCATAATTAAAGGGCCTTCCTGCTTCCTGCATATAACATCATTTTAAAAACTTTACATTTCTCATGATCATTTCTGCGGGAAATACCTGTGAGGCAGAAAGCAGATTATGCAGCAAAATTTTATTGTTTCTTCAAAGCCGTCACACAGTTAAAAATAATGTCTTAAATGATTTGCATAATAATCAGTCACAGAAGAAATTGTTCATTAAGTTTAGCATATTAAGGGTCAATGCCATATAACTAAATCTGCTGAAATAATAAAATGTTCTCTTTTCAACAGTTTGGTACCTGTGACTGATTCATCACACCCTTCCATCTTTAGTTAATAAACTCTGACTGACACACTACTTTTAAGCCTTAGTTAGAGTCTGCTGCATAGTTCTACCTGTAGTACCCTAAACAAACCAGTTCTATAGGATGCTGACAGTGGTATTGACTACTCTTGTATGCCTTATGATTCCTTTTGATTCCAATGGTCTCCTTACAATACCATTTATTCCATTTATCTTGACACAAATTATTAATAGAAGAAAAACCTGAGTAGTTGTATTGCTATCCATTCAACCTTGTGTACATTTCCTGAAATATGTACATACTGTTCTACATATACAAACATAAAGACAACTGTGAATTTTGAGAGTTGCTTTGTTCTATTTGTGGCTGATATTTTGATGCATGTTTCCTTGGAAGGCAGATAGGCTATGTTTATTCTAATTTCAGCATTCAAGGTGCAAAATGAAAAGACACAAAAATAAAAAAAGTTCTTCACAATTCCTTCTCAGAAAACTTATGAACTGAGTGAGTCATGAGATTTCTTGCTGTTTATCCTACTAGAACCATATATTTGGATGTCAGGAAAATCACAACCCTATCCCAGACTACACTTTCCTAAAATATAAGTGGTGGCACTGTTCTCTCCTCCTACTCACATTCTACTACAAGACAAGAAAAAAAAAAAAAAAGGAAAGAAAAAAAAAAAAAAGAAAAAAACTCTGAAAGCAACATTTAAAATCTGCCAGTGTTTTCCTCAGTCTCTCACATTCCCTCTGGTTAAATACTCATGTCATCACTAATGTACACCATCTCATCCCTTCATGAAGACAGCTGCCAAGATCTAAGCTGCTGAGACAGCAGTGACTTTGCAAAATAAGCCAGTCAAAAGAAAATATAAATAAGTTACATCTTTTTGATGATCTTCAGTGCAAAGTTTATTTGCACTAGTATTCCTTCTTAAGAAGATAATTTAGCAGCAGCCAGAAGCTATAAACAATTGTTATAAATTGATTTTATGATGAATATTTCTTAGAATCTTCTACAGTCCACATTAGAATTTAGTAGTCTACCACTGTTTTTATGATCAAAATGGTAATTTGACAGCACACCTACTTCCACTCCTTCACATTTCTCTACATAGGAATTCTAAAAATGCAGAATACCTTTTATAGTAACGCGGCATTTGAAAATCACTGAGGAGTTCTACTTTGAAACCGTGGTTTATAAAACAAATGTCTTGATCACTGAAAACAAGAACAAGCATATTGATTTCATGGAGTTACTTTTCATTAGTCTGCTGTAGGTCTGTCTAAATAATGCTTTCAGTGGGACATTTTCTGAGGAATTCTTGTTTCTTTGGAAAATACCTTTTTGGTGTTATCCAAGTGATCCATGGGAAGGAACTTAATGCATTCTATAAAAGTTAACTAGAGATCAGTAGGCTGAAGACACTCGATATCTTTTAGTAAAATATTCTTTGAGTCTCACCTCATTAACTTCTCTGTCAGGTCAGCCACTTCCCACTTCCCCTTCCCCTTTATCTTTCTTTCACTGGGATATGAGCCTGTAAACTCTGAAACTGTCTGCCTTCCAGGGGGTTGGGTGCTTTGGGAATCCTGTTTTCTGAAAAAAAAAAAAAAAAAAAAAGGAAAAAAAAAAGAATTGGGAAGCAAATAGGCTGTAAACCTTGTCTCATCCCCTTAAAGCCCAGCATGGAGGGCGCCATATCGTTGAGGCCTGCAGAAGGCCATCTAAGTGATCTATGTGACTCCAGCATCAATTAAGACTTTCAGAAAATTGGTTTCTGCCTATGAGAACTCCATTCTAAATTACTGAAATAAAAGCCGAAAGAAATATTCATACTACTTATCTAGAGGGACCTAATTTAGTCAATAAAACTTTCTCAGTTCCTTTTATAATCCACTGAGGGGAAAAAAAGGAAGAGGAGGGAAGTACTACAAACTGCCCTTTGGTTACTCCCCTCTCTCTGTTTTTCATTCCTTTCTGACAACAGAGACAGACAAACCTCTGTGGGAAATATTATGACAAAACAAGAATGACAACAACAACAGCAACAAAACAACAGCAACAAAACATTTATATGAATATTGCTCCAAAACAATCCCAAAAGATTCAGGTTAGTGGGCTTCTATTTTGACAGAGCATTTTGAAATCCAAGCATATTATTGTTTATACTTGAATGAAAACAAATCCTGAAACCTTGACATTCTTTGTAAACTTTTCAGTTGTTTACTCAGGCTTAGGTGCTCATAGATTCTCCATTACCTGAAGTTTATATAATCATAGAATCATATAATGGCTTGGGTTGGAAATGACCTTAAAGATCATCTAGTTCCAACCCCCCGCCATGGGCAGGGACACCTGCAAGGAGTCATTTCTGAAGTCCTTTCCAACCACAACTTCCACTAGAATGAGTCATATTTCAAGCAAGCACATGAACAGAAATGGAATTAAATGCAAGTTGTTAACTGTAAGTGTGAAAGAGAAGACAACTGTGTAGGAATGCCAAAACATTCATTCCTTACTCAAGAAAGTAACCCTGAAGGCTAGCTGGAATTATTGTCACTGTTCCAATTAACAGAAGAAATGTCTCACAGTTAAGTACCCGAATAATAATAGTGAAGAGAAAGAAAGAATGAGCTTGGTTAGTTTCTTCTTTGTTAAGTTTCTTTTCCCTTTATTTTGTATAGCAGTTTATTATAACATAAACGTTCTTTTTATTCAATGACTTTATAATAAGGACAGTCTGAGCTTTTGAAAGTTGCAATAGTACCAAGGGAATCCTGCTCACATGATTCCATTTGTGCCTGTAGTTTCCTGCTTCTTGTCTCAGAAATACAATTCGGAGAATTTGAAATATGAACATGAGGAGCAGCAGCAGTACACTCAAAATGCAAATTTCCTGGGGATCATTTTAAAAAAAAAAAGTCAATTATAAAAAATATTATTACTAGTAGTCATACTACATTGAATTCCCTTCTGATGTCTATTATGCTATAGGCAAAACCGAAATACATTCAGAATATGTTTGAGTTATTCCTCTAAACCATTTCTTCTCCAGTTATATGATTCTGTTATTGTATTTCTCTCTTTTTCCTCCTTTGTGCAATTCTGAATTTCCTTCCAAGGTGTTTACTAAATAGTACCGATGAACTTTAGATTAAAGAGAGACTGATATGTATAGATTTAATGCCTAGTCTTGTCTTCTGGTTTTCTGGAGTAAATGCTGAAGGAATATGTTTATGTAATACCAGTTTTCATTCTGACATACAGAATTAAGGAAATATTTGTTACCCTGACTATAATTTATCAAATAGAATTTAAAATGGAAGACAGCTTTGTCTATAGTACTTATATCAAATTCACTGTTACGTTTTGAAAGCTTCTGACAACATAAAACTGTGGAAAAATTACTTTTAATGGAAAACCATGAAAAGCTGGATACGAACAACAAGAGAGAAGCAGCCCCTTCTAATCTAGGTTAGTTAAATTGTTAGTTTAAGATTCTGAAAAAGGTTAATATAATTTATGCCAGACAACATAGAGTAATGAAAAATATAGCTTGCTCAGCTTCTTTGATACTTTATTTTTCTTTCTAATGAGATAAAAAAATTGACTGATTAGTAAAGTCAACTTATATAAACTAGAATATAAATTTGTATGGATTTTTTTTCTAGCTCATATTTGTCTAAATCTACCTTTCAGATACTTGATTTAATTACATATTATATATAGTAATGAGGGTAATCAATGGAATACAGATCCTAGTGTGGCACTATTACCAAAAAGACTGTCACAGTCTCTGGACATCTGAACAAAGGAAATATTAATTAGGCATGGATCAGTTATTTTATCCATTTATTTAGCAGTAGTACTAAGAACACTTTGCAAGCAGTTTAAAAAGAGTAATGAAAAACCATTGGAGGCAGCTCAGAAACAAGGATCCAGAATGATGAATGAACTGTAAAACATGCCGTTAATGTCCATTTAACAACATTCCTCCCCCAAATCTATGTCAGTTATCACACTGACATTAAGAGTTAATTAATCACATTTGCTTTACAAGTTAATATAACTAGACCCAATACTTGTAAGTTAAAATTGGGTAGATTCTTACAGAGAAATGAGAAAACACTTTTTTGAGTCATGATAAACTGCAAGCAAAATTTCTATCTGTTCTTTAACCTTTTTGTTAAAAATGATCAACGAGATTTTTTTATTCCACCTGGAGCACTACATTCAGCTCTAGGGTTCCCAGCACAAGAAAGACACGGACCTGTTCAAGTGGGTCCAGAGGAGGGCCACAAAAATGTTCAGAGGGATGGTGTGCCTCTCCTATGTAGAAAGGCTGAGAGAGATGGGGTTGTTTAGCCTGAGAAGACCTTATTGCTGCCTTTCAGTCCTTAAAAGGGGCTTATAAGATGGAGAGAGACATTTTACAAGGGAATGTAGTGATAAGGCAAGGGGTCAGGATTTTAAATTGAAAGAGGGTAAATTTAGATTAGATATTCGGAAGAAATTCTTTACTCAGAGGGTGGTGAGGCAATGGAGCAGGTTGCCCAGAGAAGCTGTGCATGCCCCATCCCTGAGAGTGTTTAGGGCCACGCTGGATGGGGCTTTGGGCAACCTGATTTAGTGGAAGGTGTTTTTACCCATGGCAGGTAGATTGGAAGTAGGTGTTCTTTAGAGGTCCCTGTGGTGGTTTCACATTGATAAACAGCTGAGCTCCACCACACCTCTCTCTCACTCACACTCCTTAAAATAACAGTGGGAGAAATATGATCAAAAAGGCTCAAGGGTTGAGGTAAGGAACAGTTTAATTAAAAGTAAAACAAAACAAAACAAAACAAACTTTTCATGGAAGCAAAAGGAGAAAAATGAGAAATTTATTCTCTATTTTCAATCACCAAAGCAGTGTTCAGCCACATCTGGGGCTTCAGTAGTGGTTGCTTTGGAAGACCAATGCTTTCATAATGGAAGTCTACCCCTTCTCCTTCCTCTTCATCAGCTTTTATTTGTTCAGCTTAGCATGACATCATATGGTATGAGATAACCTTTGATCAGTTTAGGTCAATTGCCCTGGTGATGTTCCCTCCCCACCTCTTGCCCACCCTCAGCCTACCGGCTTTCATGGGTTTATAGTAAGTCTAGATGCTGTGCCAGCACTGCTCAGCAATAGCCAAAACCTTGATGAAGTATCTGTGCCATTCTAACTACAAGAGCAAAGCACAGCAATATAGGGGCTGCTGTGGGGAAAGTTAACTCCATCCTAGCCAGACATAGTACAGTCTCTTCCAACCCAGACATAGTACAGTCTCTTCCAACCCAAATCATTCTATGATTCTATGATTTTTGAATTGTTGGTAATTTTTTGCTTCAATTTTGTTTCTAAATGCACACTAGCTCTGACAGTAATAAATGGAGTGAAGCCCTATTACATAAATTAAGGAGCTGTGTTTGCATACATGGCCATACTAGTCCTCTGGATTTCTAGTTTGTGACTCTACAGAAAGTGTGTAAAATTAGTTAGTTCCCGGAAAGATGCAGCTTTGAAACATTATTGATGGAGGTATCAATAGAAAACTAAATTTTCAGCTTCCTAGTACTAAGTGCTCCCCTTTGCACATACGCACTCTCTATTTGAAAGTACGTCTGGTTTAGTGTTTGAAAATATGTCTCATTTACATTGCTAATTTTAGTTTTACTTGTGTATACCACATTTTTCCTGTGTCAGGAAGAGTGAAACTGACCTCGTATAACCGAATATGCTTGTTACACAACTTGTACTGTTAATCTAAACAGGGCAGGGTCTTGGTAACCTCTTACACTCTTTTATCTATAACCAATAAAAATAAATAAAAAATTGATTGAATCTTATTGCACTGGATGATAGCTGCTTCTTTTATTTACTGGCTTGGGAGAATTTTCAATACTATCTTAATAAAGGCAATTATGATCCCTTTCTATATGAATCTCAAGTTAACATCTATGATTGATTGTTATTGAAAGGAGAGAAAAGCATAAAATAAGCTTTCAGAGAGTGTTTGTCTTATGTGCAGGACAAAGAGAACAATACATATTTTAAGTACCTTTAATAATACAAGAACAACTAACAGATTTAGGGGCCCAGCTCTGAAGTATCAAAGTGTAATTTTTTCTTAATTATTATTATTTTTTAGAAAAACAAAGCACAAGGAAGATTGGGAACCCTGCATTTTATTTTGCACTGAATAAAAATGGTTCCCAGGCAGAGTTATTCCAGGGATGAAAATAACTGTCAAATGAAACCAGAAACTGGTGTGAAAATTAAGAACTGTAGCATACGATAATTAACTGAAAGAATGGCCAAGCTTGGACTTGATAACATTAGTGATCAAAAGTAACCTCAGAGGTTTTGAGACTGTTTTTCATTCTGAAATCCTAATGATAACTTCCTTGAAACTACTTTTTTTTTTTTTTTGTATAGTTTTTTTTTGCTATTGTATTAAATGATTCCTACATTATTTGCAAATCCCTTTATTGCCATAAAAGGTAAAATTATGTATTATGTCAAACACCCTCAAATTTGTCTAAAAGATCTCTTATCTCCTTTTTTTTTTTTACTCATATTTTTCTCTCATTTTGTTCCCATAAATTCATACACATATACAGATAAAGTGAGCTAAATTAGCTATCATATTACATATATTATTTTGGGAATTCACTTTCTTTCTGCCTCCTTTGCCATCTGTAAACAAGAAATTGTATGGACATGTTAATTTTTGATTTGGAACAAAAAGATTCTGCTGTTGCGTAGGTGTTTGTGTGTATTGGTTTTGGAAAAAAGACATTAAAAAGGGAAAAATTCCTCCCTACAAAACCAAAAATGTCTGCTGAAATCAACGGCTATCATCTGCTTCAGGGTTTGCTGAGTATCAGGAAGCTGGACTCAGTCCAAGGCACCCTTGGAGGCCACTGCCTAGAGCCCCTTTGCTGTGAAACCACTGAGCTCTGGAGCTCTGGAAAGCAGATCAGTGCTGGATTTCCCACTGCACAACTTGCAGTGAGCTCCTTCAGTCTTTTTTCTCTTTCCAGACACTGCAGAAGTCTGTCCTCAGCCACTTCACACCTTATACTAGAGGTAAGTGAACCATGTACATAGGCACAGAAAATTTTTCTTCTGCATGCCAAGCAGAAAAGTACATCATATAAGCAGGCCCGCAGGCTCTGTTAGAACTTCCTCAGTTTGCAATATTTCAGTATTCAAAAGATACTTAGAATCATAGAATCATAGAATATCGTGAGTTGGAAAGGTCATCATAAGGATCATTGAGTCCAACTCCTGGCTCCACACAGGTCTACACTTGATCATACCAAAACTTACTTCTTCCACAAGCAATCCCTTTTTTTATTTTTTTTTTTCTTTTTCCTGTGATGATTCTGTTTATGAGAGAAAGAACATGATTGGCAGACACTTGCTTCAAACTCCATTGTCCACTTTTCCCTTTCATAAACTAGGAACATAGCAGACACTGAACCCAGGGTAAATATTTTTGAATGCTGAGAGACAAAATCTAGCAAGTAGAGACAGAGCTTGCCTTTAACAGCAACCTTTCTGGCTATGTTTATATCGGCTGCTGGAAGTAAAATAAAGAAACAGTTCAAATATATTATAGGTAACGTAACACAAATAACTCACCAGTTTTGCCCACTGCAGAAATGAGGTTTTCCAGTACTAAATGGGAAATCAGAATTAGCTTGCTGTCAAGCCTGTAGACTCTGTATAAGATCATTAGAGGGGGTGAGAAGAGCAAACCCAAGGCTGAAGCAGAAGCATCTGACAGGCTACCAGGTTGGAGGTGTACAGTATTCAGAAGTTTCAATGACAAAAATAAATAAATAAATAAATAAATAAATAAATCCTCCTACTTTCTAGAATGTCTTAGGCTCTGCCAGCACAACCTTAGTTACAAGCAAAATTTCACCAATATTAATACAACTTAACGCAGACAAATCTGAGTGGTGCATATATACTTCATCTTATGTAAACAAATTAACAATCTGTTTAGCATCAATAGCCTGTTTTCTGCATCAGGAACTGGAGCCATGAGAGCAGTTAGCTGCTTTCAATTTCCAAACATGGAAATCCTAACAAAGCAGGTAATACGATCTTATTTTTCTTGAACCCTATGTCTCTCAAAGACAATTATTTATCTCTCAAACGACTCAAACAGCACTCTGTCTAATCCCTTAGGCATGCACATAGATTTGGTATCTTGGGGGGGAGGGGGGGAATCAAGTGAGCAAAATTGTCAGAAGTCAACATTCCTTCTAATAGCAATATTCAAACCAAGATTTTATTCTTCCAAGACTTCTACTCTACAAATTCTTTGTTTCTAGTCCAAATTCTAAAAAATATCTGAAACATAACCTTCTTTTCTTGTATGTCCCTGCTGATATTCTAGAGTTCATGAAACTTTGACATCATGAAAAGAGATGGACAGAATAAATGTCACATGTACAAAATAGATCTGTACATTTGTGTTAGTTGCTGGTACTTCTTTTGCAGACACTAAGAGAAAAAAAACAAAAACATATTACCTCTGATCCTAAGAGGCAGGTGAGTTGAACCCAAGCATTCTCTACTTCTCTGAGTTGACTGTGAAGTGTTTCTATAGAACCCTTAGCTTAGAACCGTCTTAGCTATAGGTTAGATGCAGCCATGTACAAGAAAGGCATCTAAGAATTCTCATTATAATCCATTAGATGTGTCACACTATTTGTCAGGACAAATGTATAAGGTGGGGCATACCATGTAGGAAACACAAAAAGACAAATATTTCTCAGATATCTACAATCCCTCTCCTGTGAAATGTCCCCGTGGAGGAGACATTCATCTCTGAAATTTAGCTATAAATTAACATGCATGTTTCCTTTTCATTTTATCTCCAATTGTTTGACAGATTCCACAGCCAAGAGATGGGTGTTATGGCAGAAAACAAGAAGCGTGGGCTGCAGTATTTTGCTACTGAAGTAGGCTGAACTTCTCACATAGATGCAGTCATATCTGAATTTTCTGAACACAGCTTTAATGTAACCGGTGGTATGTAGGCACAGATTTTGATTTGCAGGATTTGGTGGAGAAGTAATGGGCAGAAGAGGAGGATATGATTCGGAAAGAAGCCCAACAGATCTGCTGGATTTATCTTTCTAGTCAGACTGAGCTTGCAATATTAGCTTTAAACAGCCTTTTGTTTCATTCTTCATTTTCCCTCATGCTAATATTCCCCAATTTCCTTTGACATCAATGATGTTCAAATGTGAAATGGAAAATCAATGAATGCAAATTGGGCACATTGTATAATATCTACTTGTTTCACAGCAGAATAAGCATTTTCTTGTCCCTTAAAAATATCTCAGTTCAACCTGCATGTTGGACAAACATGAGCAAACAACCTGTTTGTTTTGTAAGACAAGCAAAAATTATATAGATAGATAGATTGGTAGTAATTGAGTTTTCAAATATGTGAGTTCTCTTAATAACAGAAAAACTTAATAGACTTACAAGTGTTCCATACACATTCATCTCCTAGAAGCACTAGGAGTTTTACATACATTTCTTGATATATTCTAATTGCAGGGTTATTTCCTTCTCTGCTATATTTCACTTTCAGATGGACTCCAGGGAACCTCAACTTCTTAATCTGATACTTACACGGCAAATTTTTGATATCTTTCATACTAAGCTACAATTTTATTAAGAATTTTGTTTGAGGAATTCACATATGTTACAAAAAAAAAGTGACTAAACAAAAAAAGACATTTTTAAGCAAGCAGATCTACTCTCTATCCTCAGGTTTGTATCTTCCTGTTACAGCAAAAACCAAGCAGTGTTAATTTTAAATTTTGTTTGTTTGTTTTTAGTACTTTCAGTAGAAATGTAGTGCTTATACAGAAATGAGATTGAAGGATTTTCCTTATCAGACCAATTAGTAGTATCGTTAATTGATTTGATCCTTATCTGTGTTATGTTTCTCTACTGAAATTTATCAGTATTACATAGCTCAATTTAGCAATATTAGTCAGGAAACACCTGCAAATTAAGAATTATGTCTCTCCTTGATCTTAGTTTACAACATTATGATTAAATGTCAGCATCATTAGTAAATGAATATTTTCACTGTTACATTTATTACAGCAGCAGTGAAGAACAATAGGGGAAGTAGATTCCTGTAGATGACAGCTTCATATTATCTGTACAATCCACATAAAAATCAGCTACTCTGGCATATATGAATAAAGTTAAAATAATTATTATTTATTGTGTTAAAAGGAAAAATAAATAACCAAGGTGACTTTCTGATTCTCGGGCTGAGTTTGCATGTATGTCAACAGAAGAAAATATATGTGTATTGTTTATCTTATGAACACTTTCTATTTGGGAAATCATTGAGATGTGAAGAATCACTGAGACATCATAAAGGTGAAATAACTTTTTCACAGGAACAGCACAGTCACTCCCATATTGCCATGAGAGAAAGTTGCCTGTAAAATATTTGCCACTGGATGAGCAATTGCTATGCAGTGACTGCAGCTTATAAAACAAATCACAATCACCTGTCATCCATTTTTCATTGAGTCCATAGATTACAAGTACTCCGGGACAGGAATAGTCTCTTCCATACACAATATGGAACAGACTCTCATTGTTGAACTGAGGTACAAATGAAACACCAGTAAATCTGTAACTAAATCATTTAATCAGTACACTTGTAATCAGATTTGACATTATTTTAAACGTGGTTCAATTGAATCTAACCCCTGAATTTGAAAGTTATGTGCTGTTGTCTTCATTATTAAAAAAAAAAATGTATCAGAGTTTTATCCTAGCTAAACGCTTAAGAAAAATGAAGAGGTTATTACTGTGATAGCGTTAAAAGTTATTATGTATAGAGCTTTGAAAGATTACTTTTTAAATTTAAATAAATACATAACAGTTCATCCATTTGATTTGTGGATTCAATATTTTCATGGACTGTTCATCAAATGAATTTTAAATTTGCTTCTGAGGTCACGCATACTTATTTTTCCCTGATTCAAAGCTATTGTTTGTTACTCCAGCAGTTCCCTCAAGATACAATTGAAGATTTTCAAGTTTAGTAAGTTTATCAAATTTATATGTGAGGAAATAATCATACTGAAAATCATCAATTTTCCCTCAGTTATTTAAGTGCTAAATCCATTTCATAGTTATTAATGGTTTTATTTTCAGAGATTGAACCTTTTTTTTTTCCTTGTCTCAGTGACATAGTGGCATTTCATTATTCCCTTCTCACTCTCAGGAGATGAATTATATTCAGAATGGAATAGGAAGTGGTTGAAACATGCTGAACTTGAAAAAAAGAATCTAATGAGGTATCTTTTTCTTGGACATTTTTAAGCTGATTAATTTACTTTGAGAAGGATAGGTGCATTCAAACTTTTGACATACAGCAAGACTGCAAGACAAAATGACACTAAAGAGCTTTTGGGGCATATTTGGTAGAACATAGAATATAAACAATTGGATGGGATATCTGAAAGTAATTTTAATTTATCATCTTGGTGATCAAATGAAACATTTTATTTAAAGACTGAATAGGCTTGACTAGGCTATATGGAGGTAAGAAGCTGCCTTCATATTTATTTCCATTTCAATGAAGGAAGAACTTTCTTTTATTTCCACAATGAAATGACAGAAAAGATATCATGGGAAGGAGAAAAACTTAGGACAGCGAAGGAGAACATATTGCCAAAATTCTTGATTTTAGCCTTTATAAAAGGAATAACACAGCTCAATGTTCTTTGTGGCACAGAAGATAAAAAATCATACAAAACATCTCATGACATTTTATAAAGATGAAGAGATATTAATTAGCTGCTTTTAGATGAAATGTTCTTTTATTCTTCTGCATCAAATGGCCTCAAGTTGCACCAGGAGAGGTTCAGGTTGGAAATTAGGAGAAATTTCTTCTCAGAAAAAGAGGTTAGGCATTGGAACAGGTTCCTCAGGGAGGTGGTGGAGTCCCCATCCCTGGAGGCCTTTAAGGAAACATCAGTGTGATACTTAGGGACATGGTTTAGTGGGTGATAGTGGTGGTAGGGGGATGGTTGGACCAGATGATCTTGGAGGTCTTTTCCAACCTTAATGATTCTATGATTCTATGATCATACACCTACATTTTAGTAGGTTTAAGATTTGTTAAGAGCTTTGGTCTGGACATGTAGCCTCTGATTTTTAGGATAAAAATTACTTGGCATATGGAATCCTGAAAATGGGATTTTAAAGTAGTATTTACTGTTTAAGTCTTACTTTTTCTCTAAGTTAACTGCTTCTGTCTTCCTCAGGGGAACACAACTCTTCCAAGAGAAACAAGGATGCAGGTATTCAAGGCTTCGTCATAACTATTTGGTGATGTACCATCCCTGTTATTCAGTGGTACTTTAGTTCAGTGGTTCTGTTTCAAAGAAGTGGTGAACTCCAATTGCAGGGAGTCAGATCTGTGCTAGCATTTCCTGATCAAATTTCATGTCTGTGTGAGGGTTAGAAAGAGCATCTGACTGCATTTTGGCTGGGGAAAAATAAATAAATAAATAAATAATATCCTCTGAACTCACTTGGAAAAAAAAATAATAAAAATTGTGGTGTGACGGAGAGATGGGTCGATGACGTTATCCTTAATTTCTACAAAACTGTGATGAAAAAGAAGCCCAAGGGTAACAAAAATTATGAAACATCACCCTGTTTACCACCTAAAAGGAGAACATTGGCATGTACAGATTGTTTGTGATAGTGAAATTAAACAGCAAATGATACTGACAGTGAAATTAAACAGCAAACAATTACACTTCCATAAAAGAGAATACCCATCACAGCAGATGATGGCATAGATTTATGTGGTGAAAGCCTACATATACCCAAGCAATAAAAAATAAAGAGATCTATAAAAATAGATTACAAAACTCTAGATTTCTACATTCCTTTTGCAAAACACTTGAAAGTTACTTCCAGTAGAGCTAAACTACTGCAGAAATATTCAATGCACCACAAAGGTAGTGAACCAGAAAAAGAAAATACAAGTTGGTCATATCCAGGTTCCATATTAATGGTGTCCCACTGCACCACATTACATCAGACTCTGGTGTCTTGATCTGAATGAAGTAGTTTAAACTAGAATTACTTATGTCTTTTCATTCATGTTGTTTGATTCTACATTAAATCCTGCAGTTACATTGCTACAATTTGATGGATTAAGTGACTCTAAATCATTACTACACGTGCCTATATTGATACTCAAAGATGAAATCGTTTATTTGCTTCTCATAATGGGCTTTCCTCTCCTGCAGTTCACAATGCTGAATTGATGCTGTGTTAATGAGGAGACCCAGAAGTGCCACATATTTTCACATTTCATGTAGCTGAATATAATCCGCTGTATTACTTTGCCAGCTCATATGCAGCATGGATTCCTTTTTTGGCTTGGCTCATACATAATAGATAGAGGGACAGGAAATCACTGAATAGTTCAGCTGAAGTTTGTGTCATAGGGTACACTGAAAACAGTTGCAGGATGTAGAGCACTAAATGATGACAGGCTTTTTGTAAAAAATGTCCAATATAGCAAATGAAGACAATACATTTTCCTGTCACAGTATAATTTGAGTTCTATTTCAGATGGGTATAATAGAATAACTTTACAAACCATTCCTCATCATATTTTAAGACTACTGCAGATCAACAGTTCTAACTTGTCATGCAGTGCCCTCCACTTGCAATGGCTACCATATCAGGCCTCAAGCAGAACTGAATGAAGTATATCTATTTATTCCTGTTTTTTGATGTCATCAGATATATAAGTAGAATAATATATTAACTAACCCTAGCTGAATTTTAGCTAATAGTATCTCTTAATAAATACAATTAAGCATTTGGTCTTCAAACATTAACTTTTATTAGCCTGTCCATTCTGTAGACAACAAAAGCATTCATCAAACATAATTCAAGCAAAGGGGGACCTGTTTCTAAGTTCTAAGTGTGATGTATCAGTGGAAACCATAGCGGTCTATTACACTATATATATATTTGTTTTCTGTTCACAGGAACTAATACAGCTTATTTTCCTTCAGATTTATGTCCAACATCTTTTATGTTGCATCACCAAGAGCTCCATGCTCTTCTCCTCCCTATTAACTTTTACATCACAAACACAGCAGTTCTTTTATATATCTTTGATGCTTCCAGCTTCCTCCATAACCCCTAAAATACACTACAGTGCACTCACCTCTGTCTGTTATCTCCTAACTAACGGCAGACCATCGGCAGTGTGGTGGTAGCATCTGCTGGACTGGTTTGAGGGGAACTGATGAGCTTTCTAGCTTGTTTTCAGTCTTTCCATCAGTTCAGCAGGAATGCACTCCTCTCTCTACCAACTTCCATTACACTTGCAAGGAAGGAGCATACTATCTCTGAGACAAAGTTTTATCAGATTTGGCTACAATGGGCAGTAGGTTCTGTATTGGGTTTATGTGGTGAGGTTTTGGTAGCAGGGGGCTGCAGGGGTGGCCTCTGTGAGAAGAGTCCAGCAGCTGCCCCATGTCAGATCAGAGCCAGCTCCAGCTGGTAAAAAAAGGGCCCGCCACTGGCCAGAGCCAAGTCAGTGAGTGATGTTGTTCGCACCTTTGGGAGAGCAGATTTAAGGAAGGGGATAAAAAAACTGCTGTACAACAGCAGTTGGGAGAGAGAGGAGTGAGAAACAGCCTTGCAGACACCAAGGTCAGCAAAGAAGGAGGGGGAGGAAGTGCCCCAGGCATGGAAAAGAAGTTCCCCTGGGGCCTGTGGAGAGGCCCCTGGTGGAGCAGGCTGTCCCCCTGCAGCCCACGGGTCCCACATGGAGCAGATCTCCACGCTGCAGCCCGTGGAGAGGAGCCCACGCAGGAGCAGGGGGTCTGGGGGGGGGGGAGCTGCCGCCCGTGGGGGACCCGTGCTGGAGCAGTTTGCTCCTGGGGGATGGACCCCGTGGTACGGAGCCATGTGGGAGCAGTTCTTGAAGAGCTGCTGCCTGTGAGCAGCCCCCGCAGGATCAATTCGGGAAGGACTGCATCCCGTGGGAGGGATCCCACGTGGAGCAGGGGCAGAGAGTGACCGTGAAGGAGCGGCAGAGACGAAGCGCAGCCCCCACTGCCCGTTCCCCTGCACCGCTCGGGGGGAGGAGGTAGAAGAGGTTGGGCAGGGGGAAGGTGTTTGTAGTTTCTTCGTTTCTCTCTTCTCTAGCTTGTTAGTAATAGGTAATAAATTTCTCTGATCTCCCTGTGCTGAGTCTGTTTTGTCCATGACAATAATTGCTGAGTGATCTCCCTGTCCTTATCTCAACTCTTGAGCCTTTTTCATCATATTTTCTCCCCTTTTCCCTTTGAGGAGGGGGAATGAGAGAGAGGTTGTGGTGGAGCTCAGCTGCCCAGCTGGGTAAAACCACCACAGGTTCTGAAATGTAGGGGGAGGAAATCCAGAGTTAACAAAAGCAAGTTTGCACAAGCCTAATTTGCTCTAGAATCATGGTAAGGTTTGATTCACCTAAACATGTCTGAGTCTTAACAAAATACTTCAAGAAATATAGGTATGTTGGATATTTAGTAAAGGATTATGAAAATGTCTAAGCTTATCATATTAAAGTTCTTTAAAAGCCTCTGTGGATGAAAATACATGCAAAAAACTTCTAAGACCATTGCAAGCTCATAGTGCATACTGAAAACTCTATTTTTCTACTGACTATGATTTAAGAGTTTGATTTAGAAGTATATCCTCAAGTTCTATGTTTGCATGTACATTGCATGTCCATTGCATGTACGATTGAAAGGCAATTATTTGCATAATTCTCTCTGTCCATCTTGAAGCTGCTTTTGATACAACCTCTACTACACAGAATGCAGAATGCTGTAGTAATTGTTTTCGTAGTCAGAAACCAGGGTTCCTTATGATCAGAAATATTAACTTTGCTGTGTGAGATTGTTTCCCATTAATCTTAAAATTATATTCACAGCTTTGTTGTTGTTGTTGTTGTTGTGGGGCGGGGGGGAATGTACTCAACAGCTTCTCAATGATCAATGTTCAAAATTAAATTTCTGGTTAAAACCAGACAGGGAAAGAAACCAATTTCAAACCACATCTGAATAGCCAGCAACTCAATAGTTAGGGTATGCATTAAAGAGAGAGAAGAAACAAGATGAAACCCCTGCTTTCCTAATTCAGGCTCTTTATTTTCACAGGTAGAAACCCTAACTTGGAATTTCTGACATCTGTAAGAGGTGAGTAGTAAATGCTGTATAATCAGAAGGGTAGGATTTTATGTCTGTTTTAACCTGCTTTGCCTTGGTACAAGTGTTTTATAAAGTTTAGAGTGGTAGGAATCGCACAGACCTTCAGCTTTGGTGGTCAGACCACATTTCTATTCAGAGAAAGGCAGTCTATAAAGATATTTAATAGGATTGCATGAAAATTTATTTCCTGGATTGCTCTGTAATGCTACTGTGGTTTGTTAAGTGGCTGTCACATCCCTGTGTGGGCTGAGAAGATTTGTACACTGGGCATGTTTACAGTGTGCTTGAAAAGGAGAGGAGCACCAGCAGCAAGCAGTGCAAACATAGAGAGCATCCTCCAAAAGTGCCTTGCAGTGTCAGGCAGGTGGCACACTATCCACTACCCTGTTTGTTACAGCCTGGAAACACATTTAGGAGATGGTGATGGCTTGGACTTGTTCTGCTAGTTCATTAGTTCACATTCAATAATAGAAAATCTATTGCCTATGGCAAAGAAAAAAGTAAATGTTGCATTATAGGGGATCTATAGCTGTGTAACCAGCTTGATTTTATGAACTCTTACTACCCTGAAGCAAGTAACACAAACTCAGCGTGCTGCACTGCATTACTGGAAGCAAGATTATCTTCTATTTGCTGCCCAGAAATCTGCAGTCTTCCTGTAATTTCTTTGAGTCTCTGCTTTCTTGACAATTTGCAACTTCTGTACTGTACTGCTAGTCTTCATTTTCTGCCCCCTCCTCATTTTTTGATGGAGGATATGTTGGGGAAAGACATAGTAGGTAAAAACAATACAGTGTTATGCTTTCAAACAGTAGAAAGGAAGTTTCTTAACACTAACTTAACATTTTTTCTTATTGTGAGTAAACTTTAACTCTGTCTGCACCAGCCTGTCTCATTTGTTGAACTAATACTGACCTTTTCTACTTGCCAATTTCTCTAAAAAATGTAACTTCATGTATTCAATATGCCTTTTCTGCTGGAGTAGCACCAGCATTACCTACTGAAGGACATGATTTTTTTTTAGCTAGTCATTTTGCAAAGCCTTTACTTTGCACTGATACAACAGCAGATATAATTTCATGCAAAGACGGAATTTGATTTTAATTTTGAAAGGGTAATGTTTGAAAGAAGGAGCTGTACCTAAAGAGAAGTTAGTCATGTTCAAATCATCTGAAGTGTAAACAGAATGGTGGAGGGGAAGACTGTGAATCTTATGATCTTTTTTTCTTTTATCTCCATTTTGCTCTTTCATTACTTATTTCTAATTTTTATTCTTTTGCTTGAAAATCAAGATCACTCTTTTGTATTCCTGAGAGCAAATGGTTTCTGCTGTCTTTATTAACCAATTTGTAGTGATATACAGGTAAGACATTCACTGACATGTCAAAAATCTTTGAGTATGGTAATATGCATATCTTAATCCAGAAGATGGAAAATGCAACTGTCTGTGATAAGATGTCTCAGATAACACCATGTGATCTGTATTATGGACTGTTTAGATCAATTCTTTTTTTTTTTTTTCCTGTGTTTTTTATTATGTGGAAACTTAAAAAAAAATCCTTTTAGAAAATGAGAAAAATCTAATCTAACATTTCTCTAGTGGACAGGTGACGAAACATCTAGTAGTTTTCTTGAACGCATATATTGACAGCCTGTGCAGATTCTTTATTGTTGTTGCTCTGATCCTGTGTTTTAACTATTAAGTTTATATAAATACAATGCATTGCAGAATATTACCCAGTCAATGGATAGAACTGACCAGCTATAGTCTAATGAACTGCTGTGAAAAAGATATTGCTACAGTCTGTGACAATGTTTAACACTCTAATGAGCCAAGTAAGAAAACAAAATGTATATTGTGGTAACTGTGGCATTGCTGCAGGTATGGTATCCAAAAAGCAATTTTCATTTCCAAGAGAAATATATGTAACGGAGATGCCCACAGGACACGGATAGACATATTGTTCTTAAGGACCTTGGTTGCTTAAGTATTTCTTCTGAGATCCTCCACAAACTCTTCTTCTTTACATATGTTGATTTTTAATTAACTATATCAGTATTTTCCCACAATTTCTGAAATATCTCTTACATCTCTTTCTTGTATGTTTTTGTTTTGTTTTGTTTTTCAAACAGATGTCACACACACTCACATGTCAAGGCAAACCTCTTTAGGAACTTTAACAAAAACTGTGAAACAACAAAAAAATAGCAATGCTACTGAGGAGACTACTACAAATAGTTATAGTCATATTTGAATATACAAATAGTCATATTCGTAACATATAATTCTACTGTTTGAGCTACAGCATTTTATTAAGCCAACCCCAGGGAACTCCAGTTCTCTTATAAATAGGGAATATTTTTTATTTTCTGAAGTGAAAGAAGTCTTTTTTCCTAGTGATTAAATCGTAAAAATGGTCCATAGAGAATGAAATATCAGATTCATACCAAAACAGCACTTTTAAAATCAGGTATTAAAAAAATATATACAGAAAAATAAAAAACTATCTAAAGAGGCTGGGAAAGCACTTTTTTCTTGGAATTTATAAATGAAATTTATATGAGTCACAGTTTTAGCTGTAATTTGCTGATAAGAAATATATGAACTTTCTTGAAAGAAAGAACCACCACTGCATGGGCTACCTTTCCATCCATTACCAGTTTCACCACCAAAATAATGATTTATTTTCTTTTCTCTTTTTTCATAATGATTCAGTAAACCCTCTCACTAGCATAAAGGCTTACACTAACCTAGCTCACTCATCAATCTGAAACAGTACTGCTGTCTTTTAAATATGTTAGATGTTGACCCTGGGGAAAAATGATCACTTCATGCACTCTAAATCAAATAATTATCAAATATATATATATATATATATATATTGATTTACTAATGACATATAGTTAAATAGAATACTTACAAAGTATTACTACATACCTTCAAATTTTTAAATATGATTTATAACTCATCCCAAGAAGTCCCCCCCACAACTAACCACCAGCCCAACCTGTGAGGGTCATGAGCTCACTCTCCACCCCAGGCAGACCACCTTGTGCACACCCCTCCTTGTGGGGCAAGTGTGTCATTCCCCATGCTGCTTGTTTCCTGCACACACTGACCCATGCACTAGTGAGAAAGTCCCCATGAGGCCCACCTGCACCCAGATGGGACAGGCTGACCGGTGACCTGCTCTAGCAAGGTGATGGCTACTGTGTCAAAAATCTCTTTGTAATCCTCTGGTTGCTCTTTTAATGATGGTTGCCTTCTACTTTTGCATAATCAGTGAAGGGTAAATGCACTTTCAGACAGTTTTGGGTGCCTCCCCCTAAGATGCTCACAGGGCCTATTTTCCCATTGTATAAGCTGTGGCTACAGAGGTGTTTCTGCCAAGGACCAGCAACGTGAGCACCCTCACAATGTTTAGGTTAAAGTCCAAGAGACAGTGCATTTCCAGCTAGAGCTGAGAAAATAAAAGCAGACTGAAAACAAACATCCCAACAGTCATTCAGTGAAAATATTAATATTTTAATGGCATGCTGCTTGTATGTTTACACTGATGCCTCACAAGGCATCTAAGAACAGGTTTTAAGACGGAATAGAAATCTACTTGTACGGATTTTAACATCAAGCCATACAACTTAATTGTAAGTCCTGGCTATGCCTAAAACAAGGCTGAGGAATAAGTTAGATGGCATAAAGGAAAGAGATGGCAGAACAAAATTCTATACTGATTATCTTTCAAACGCCTACCACCTGAAGTGACTCCTGAGTTCTTGGAGAGGTGAGCAAGAGATTCACAGGCTTCCCAGGGGAAGAATAGAGGCATTCCAATATGAGACTGTAGATCATAGCATAAATCTGGCATTACTGTACTTTAGAACAGGATATGTTCTAAGTCCAGCTAATGAGAAAATACTCAGCTAAAAAGTGAATGGTAAGGCAGCAGAAGGAATAGTCATGGCCAAATTGCAATAGAAGCAACAAATCTCTGGAAGGGTTGAAATTACTGAAGGTCACAAAAATAAGGGAGAGGATTATTCTATGTTGTAGGGTATGACTTGGGCAGTGGTAGATCAAGATGATGACAGAGGTGCTTTTGTATAATAAGTATACATTAGACAAGAAATGCTTTCCGACGTAAATGTAGAGATGGTGAAAGGTTTATTCAACCATTAAAGGCATCCCTCCCTTTCTGCTTCCCTCTCTGCCTCCCTCCCTTTTTTTATTCTTTCCCTCTCTTCTTTCCTTTTCACCAGCATAGCTATCGTATTACCTTAAAATTTAAAGAAGTTTAGTTTTAAAAGACTTGGCAATTCATATTGGTGAAAGAAGGCAATCTTTGGACAATTACTGTAACATAATGCACACAGAGCCTACCTCAAGATAAACTAGGCTAGAACATCTTATAATTGAAAAATGAGGCCAAAAATAATTAACCAAATTATTTTTTTAATTTCTTGCAGGAATGAAACATTGAAGGAACAAAATATGCCATTTTTGTTGTCTGATTAATCAAAATAAAATAAAATAAAAGCCACTGTGAATATTTTCTGTTAAATACAACATGACTGATGTGAACAGTACTTACCCATACCATTGTATGTACTTACGTAGTATCTATGGGTTCATCTAAATTAAATTAAAGTTGCTAAGAGTTGAGGAAATTATCTTAGAAAATCAGATCCTTGCAGTTTATACTAACCTTACATTTAAATCTTCACTAAAATTTTAGTTTTCCAGTTTTGAAAATACTAAAGGTTGCAACATAAAAATAATAGGATTTTATTGAGAACACTCTAGAAAATAACGAATAAAGTCTTCTATTAGTCAGAAAATACTTCTAAAGGAGTTGCTTCCAGTAAATACATAGACCAGCTTGGTAGACAGTTATTTCTTAAAATAGGAATGAGTGTTGCCTAACCTACTTTAAGACCAGAACTTATCCCAACTTTCATCTCCTCAGGGAGCGACGTGAGCCCAAAAATATCACAGAAACTTGCCTGATTTTTTTTTTCTGATATTCTCTTGTTAATTCACATTATGTAACAACTTTAACATTCAGTAATAAGAAAAATAATAACACCAACATAAAGAATAAATTTTATTTTATTGTAATTATTATTTTTTCATCCTTCCTTTAAAAAGTGTTGGAGAAGACTGAGAATTTTGAAATACTGAAATGGGAAAACTCTGGAAAGAGAGACTTGATATTTTAGTGAAACTGCTCACAGCTATAAATCTAGTGGTCTTATGCTTTATACAACAATTACAGGTACCCACTAGCACTGTGATACTTAAGGGTCCATAAGCACTGCAATTGTAATTTTCAATTATTTCACTTCAATTATTTTTACAATTTTCAGTTGAGGAGAAAGTAACTAAAAATATCAAGCTCTTTAATGCTAATTAATCTTGCATGTGCCTAAAACAAAGCCTTCATCCCAATGTGCTATAATAGCTGTTTGTTTAATACTTGTTTTATTTCAGAAGTGTCACTTTGAATTTCTTATTCCACGAACTGATGCAGAAAACACCTAATATGAGCTTTGTACTTTCAGAATTGCTGTCCTGATTGAATCAGATTGAATTTTATGATGTTCCAAAAGTCAGTATCACAACCCATCATCTTGCTTGTAATGATAATAGGAGGATTAGCAAAATTTATTCCTTTTCCACATTTAATGCAATATAGATCAACCAAGGAATTAATATCTGAGACACAGATCTACTGCAAAAACATTAACTATTGTAGACAGCAGAAATGTCTGATTAGGAAACCCATAAAGGTCTTTAGTATTCACTTTACAAAGCAATTCCAAGATAGACTTCTAAGGGATTTCTTCATTGGACATCCCTTTCAATAAACCAAATGAAAAGGAGGACATATACACCCTCCTTCAAAAGCTGCAATTAATTGTTCACCTGTGAAAGACAGAATAGAGAAAGTTCTACATTCCCATGTAGGGAGTATCCCATTTGTGACTGCAAAGGGAAAATTCTCTCTTGTGTTGCTGCTATTATTCTCTGTTCTAGCAGAGGCTACTGAAGTTATGATGCTGCATAATCATACTTCTCTCCTAACAGTGCTCTTTCACTTCTCAGCATCCTGGCAAGACTGTCTCCTCACTTTTCCCTCCTCCTTGTTCTGTCTCTTTTCCGGAGGAGTTCCTTCACAGTTCCCCAAATATTATTTTAATTAAGGATGCTTTCATGGAGGAAAGTCACAGCTCTGATCAAATCAAAGATTCCAGAGCAATCAGGCAGCCTGGGAATCCCTGATAATTATAGAAATGAATTAAAACACTTCCCCTGTGCTTACAAACATAAAGTCACAAACTCCTTGCTATGGACTATAAAGATATGTACTATATCGACTGCTCTGAAGTTATATAGAATCGTAGAATGGTTTGCATTGGAAGGGACCTTAAAGATCAGTTAATTCCAACACCCACTCCATGGGCAGGGACACCTTCCACTAGATCAGGTTTCTCAAAGACTCATGCAACGTGGCCTTAAACACTTCCAGGGATGGAACATCCACAGCTTCTCTGGGCAACTCACCACCCTCATAGTAAAGAATTTCCTCTCTATATCTAATCTAAACCTACTCTCTTTTAGTTTAAAGCCATTACCACTTCTTCTATAACTACACTCCCTGACAAAGAGTCCCTCCTTTCCTGTAGCCCCCTTTAGGTACTGAAAAGCCACTATAAGGTCTCCCCAGAGCCTTCTCATCTCCAGGATGAACAACCCCAATTCCCTTAGCTTGCATTCATAGGAGAGGTGCTCCAGCCCTTTGGAGGCCATCCTCTGGACTTGTAATAGGTCCATGTCCTCTTTGCAGTGGGGGCCCCAGAGCTGAACACAGTACACCAGGTGGGGTCACAAGAGAAGAGCAGAGGGGGAGAATCACCTCCCTCAACCTGCTGGCCACGCTGCTTTTGATGCAGCCCAGGATATGGTTGGCTTTCTGGGTTGCAAGCGCAGTACCCCTTAGGTCCTTCTCCTCAGGGCTGCTCTCAATCCATTCTCCTCCCACCCTGAATTTGTGCTGGGATTGCATTGGCTCAGATGCAGGTCATTGCACTTGGCCTTGTTGAATCTCATGAGATTCGCAGAGGCCCACCTCTCAAGCCTGTCCAGGTCCCTCTGGATGGCATCCCTTTCCTCCAACATTTCAATACACCCAGCTTGTTGTCATTGGCAAACGTGCTGAGGGTGCACTCAATCCCACCATCCATGTTACTGTCAAAGATGTTAAACAGTGCCAGTCCCAATACTGACCCCTGATGAACACCACTTGTTACTGATCTCCACCTGGACATTGAGTCACTGACTGCAACTCTTTGAGTGCGACCAGCCAGCCAATTCCTTACCAACCGAGTGGCCCATCCATCAAATCCATGTCTCTCCAATTTAGAGACAAGGGTATCATGGGGGACATTGTCAAATGCTGTGCACAAGTTGAGGTAGATAATGTCAGTTGCTCTTATCTTATGCATCAATGCTGTTTGATTCTTAGTTTCTTGAAAACAAACAAACACACAAACACACAAATTGCAGAAGAAAAGCAAACTATGCACTTTGCAGTAAAACAACTACACACAGGTGACAACCTCAAGCTAACTTGACAGTGTTAGACATGCCAAAACCACAATAGATATTCCTGAAGCAGCTTGGTAGTTCTTGTCCTACCTCCAATGGTTATAAACAGCAGTTCTCTCCCTCTGAAGATAATCTTTTAACTTGACATGCTTATCATGAAGTAGAGAGTTTAGATAGGTTAAAGCAATGTATCTAATAGGAGTGGAAGAATGACTATATCCATTCCATTTGCCCGCTATGCTAAAGAATTTTGCACATTATAGATAATAAAGTCAGTGTATACACAACTGTTAGCAACAATCAATATTCTAGCCATTACTGTTCTTTGCTGTGGCAAATGTAAAAGTAAAGCTGAGATTTCAGTTGCTGCTGTGGGAAAATGCTACATATTCTAACAGTGACTACTATTGTTCCACTAATTCTTTGTAAACAGGTAATCGTGATCTTTATGACATCAAGAATCATACTAGAGAACACATTTTGAAAAATGATACATAATCAGAAAAGAGGGCAACCAACTAATTTTAGAGCATAATTAGGGAGCTTTTCTATTTTATAAAAGCTCATCATTCTGGCATTCAGCAGTTGAAATCATTGCTAGAATGTTGCTTAAACAGTATTTTAAAACAGAATTTAATAGCGATAAGTACTTCCTTCTTCCCGAGTCCCGTTTTTAATTTGAAAGAAAAGCATTCTGAAGCATGGACACCAACATAACAAAAGTGACTCCCTAGTTTTTAGAGGTCAATTTGCTTTGCAATCTGTTGGAAATGATTAATAGAAAGAATAACACAATAGCAATGTGGCATTAAATTAGGCCATTTGTCCAAACAAGGACATTCCACTGATTATTAGATACCTAACTACTTTATATAAATTTGTCTAGCAGATGTTAGAAGGCAGTATTAAAAACCGGGGGAAAAAAAAAAATGAAATGGCGACAATACTACAAAATTTTCTTCTGGCTTTAGATTTTGTCATGAACAATCTTTTCATAAAACAAAAAGGAAGACACTTACAACCACTATTTGATTAATATTTTTGTTGCTGAGTACCCAACTGCTTGCTGGATTTCACAAGAATGGTCATCTGTTCCCTCCTGCTTCTGTGGTCTTGTTCTGTGAAACAATTCCATTTTGCAAAGAGCCCAGCTTTTGCAACAAAAAGCTGCTAGATAAAGAATAGTCTTGAGGACAGGCTCTAGACTAAATTTATAGGCCTTTTACAGGCTGCACAACGGACTGATGTCTTGGTGAACAAGATTCATACTTGTATGGAAAAACACCTTTTGGGCTGGTCATGGTGTTGCATCACTTTTTTTCTGGGTGACAACACAGCAATGTCCCATCTATATATTGTTGATGCCAATGGCAGAGCTAGGATACTACCTGCTGCAAAACAGATGTTTTTGTGGGAAACTTGGTCTCAGTCATCTAAAGAGCTAAATGAATCTCCTAACACATCTCAGAAATGTACCAGACCTTGTAACAGCATGCTTTAAACATGTTGATTATTTACATTTAAACAAAATGAAAACATTAAGCTCTCATGAAACTTTACACTAAGCAATACCCTGTTTGCTGAGCCACTACTCAAAAGGTTTTGAATACAAACAAAATGAATCTTGAAACCACCATTTTCACAATGTTCCCGCCCAGCCCAACGCCACCCCGAGTTGTGTATGAAGCCCACTTCCAAAAGCCTGATTTGTTTTCTCATGCATTTCTCTTGTAACTTAATCTTTGGATGACAGGTGAAATGATTCAAAGCAGGATTCTCTATCAGTTTTACATTATCTTAGTCCTATGTGCAGTACAAGTATTTTGAAACAAGCCATCATAATGTTATAGAATAATAATAATTACATCTTCTGTGAGAAACTTTTCATCATTCTGTACATCCTGCTTAAAGAAAAAGATATAATTTCTGTATATGTCACAAGAAAAACCAACAACAAGTGTTGCAAGAAAAATGTATTTTTTAAAGTCCAGCTACAACAGCAGAACTATTCCTGTGCTGAGAAAATTGTTTCTAATACCCCTGTCTCAGTCTTTTTACACTCATAATTGTTAGACAAAAGAGAGAAAATGAATTAGGTAAAGCATGGAGATCAACAGTCAGTGAGAATATTGCAAGACAGCCAGCACAGCTTCACCAAGGGCAAATCCTGCCTGACCAATCTGGTGACCTTCTATGATGGAGTGACTGCCTCAGTCAACAAGGGAAGACCGATCAATGTCATCTGCCTGGACTTCTGTAAGGCCTTGGACACAGTCCCACATGACGCATGACTGATCTCCAAATTGGAGAGATATGGATTTAAATGGTGGACCATCCAGTGGGTAAGGAATTGGATTGAAGGTTATACCCAGAGAGTGGTGGTCAATGTCTCTGTGGCCAGGTGGAGGCTGGGGACAAGTGGTGTCCCTCAGGGGTCTGTCCTGGGACCAGTACTGTGTAATATCTTCATCAATGACATAGACAGTGGGATCAAGTACACCCTCAGCAAGTTTGCAGATGGTACCAAGTTGGGTGGTGCAATTCATACCAAAGAAGGAAGAGATGACATTCAAAGGGACCTGGACGGGCTAGAGAAGTGGGCCCATGTGAACCAAATGAGGTTCAACAATTCCAAGTGCAAGGTGCTGCACCTGGGTCAAGGCATTCCAAGACATGAGTACAGACTGGGAGAAGAATTCATTGAGAGCAGCCCTGCAGAGAGAGACTTGGGAGTTCTGTTAAACAAAAGGCTTGACATGAGCCAGCAGTGCATGCTTCCAGCCCAGAAGGCCGACTGTGTCCTGGGCTGCATCAAAGGAGGCATGACCAGCAGGTCAATGGAGATGATAGTCCCCCTCTACTGTGCTGTCGTGAAGTCCCACCTGGAGAACTGCATCCAGGTTTGGTGTCCCCAGCATTAGAAAGATGTGGACCTGTTGGAGCGAGTCCAGAGGTGGGCCACAAAGCTGATCAGAGGTCTGGAGCACCTTGCCTATGAAGAATGGCTGAGAGAGCTGGGTCTGTTCAGCCTGGAGAAGAGAAGGCTCCCGGGACACCTCCTTGCAGCCTTTCAATACTTAAAAGGGTCTTGTAAAAAGGATGGAGAGGGACTCTTTACTCAGGTAGACGATAATAGGACCATAGGACAATGGTCTTAAACTAAACATTTAGATCAGACATTAGGAAGAAATTCTTCACTGTGAGGGTGGTGAGGCACTAGAACAGGTTTTCCAGAGAAGCTGTGGATGCCCCACCCCTGGAGGTGTTCAAGGTCAGGTTGGATGAGGCCTTGGCCAACCTGATCTAATGGGTGGCATCCCTGCCTATGGCAGAGGGTGTAGAATTATATGATCTTTAAGGTCCCTTCCAACCCAAGCCATTCTGTGATTCTAGGATTCTATGCTATTCACCCTGTTATGATGTTTTTTCTTTGTGCTTGGTGCAAAAGTCAAAATATATATGATCCACATAAATAACATTGCATTAATCTGATGGAACATGATCACAGGAAGCAGTAACATAGTAATTCACATACAATGCAAGTCATCATCTTCATAAGGAAATACATTCCGTTAGGCTAGTCAGTCATCTTCTGTGTCCTTTTAATGATCATAGCATAGTGTTGCTAACTGCTGTACCCATTTACAGGTCCGTACTGGTGCCTTTAAAACAGTTTTTCAAACTTACAACAGAGCCAGAGTAGTCTGGGTTCTGTAGTAGTCTGGGTAGTCGGTAGTCTACAATAATCACATCACAACACAATGACTACTTGGACAATGTGAGTGTCCTTGCAGCCATATTTGTATGTGGATTTATAAATGTAATGAGTTACTCAGTTTACCAAGTTTGCTCTCTAATCTAGGCAAGCACATGTACATGTTCTTTCTGTGAAATACCTTTCTTTGCTTATGTATTCTGCACTCATCAAAATTTCTAATTTTAAGAACATTATGAAACCTTTATGAGAATTCATGTTAAATGGGAAGACGGTCTTCATTAATGACCTAGAATACATATTCAGCATGTCCTGAGGACCAAATTTCAATATATCTAAATATTCAAGTCAATAGGAACATATGGATATTACAAGAATATCTTCTGTTGCTTTCAAGGAGAGTGAATTTAGCAGAGATTTAAAGCACATGCTTAGATTGTTTGCCGAGAAGGGGTCATCTGGAGAGTCAGAGCTGAAAACAGGAGGAAACATTAAGGTAGCTTTAATAGCTATATGAAATTGCTTTTAATCATAATCAAAATCCATAAATATCCACACACTACCATATTATAGTTCACAGGCTCATACATTCTTCTAATAAACTAGCCTATAAGGTCAGGAGTATTTTGGATCAATCTCAAGCTCTGTAAGATTTGTATGTAACTAATATTGCATTTCACTGTTAGTAAAGTACAAGGTTCCTTTTATACTTTTGGCCCTTATGGGGTGATTATTTCACAGTCTGGCTGCCAGCTGGCTTTGCTGTGGCTTTCTCTCAATAATGGAACTTCTTCCCAGGCAGAGAAGAGTTGAAGGGAAATTCATCATCCTACAGTTGTAGTACAATTGATGTATTGAAATAAACCCATACAAACTATATCCAATTTAAATAATTCAAGTACCTAAGTATTCAAGTATTAGCTAATTATGTGTGTGAAAACTGTGTGCTTTTTACTAATCAAACCATTAAGTAAATGCTAATCAGTTTTGAGTTTGCAGTTGCTATTATATAATTCTAATTATGAAATCCTTGGACCTTTCTAGTGAGAATTCATTGATACCAGATCTTTAGGCAACTGTAAATACTCAGAAAAATTAAAGTTTATTTGCAATATGAGTTGTGAGTTTGAAAAATTATTTTTGTATTTTGTAGTCTCCAGATTCTTGTTTTGAAGCATCATCTTTCAAACTGTCTTTCCTCTAGTAATTCCATATTTATTTTATTCATTTGTCTTCAAAAATATTTTCCTGGCCTTTTTAATTTGCTCATTTATTTCTGAGAAATTATTCTTTCAAGATGAAATTAATTAAATTTTCTATTCTTTGTTCTCATCTCAAAAATTAGTTTTGTTTGTTAAATGTGAGAAAACTCTGTCAAATGTAATGAATTGGGTCCTAATTTGAAAAGTGTTTTTGTCTGTTTGTTTGTTTGGTTGTTTTTTGTTTGTTTGTTTGTTTTCTGTAAAATAAGGAACTCTAGTTCTGTAAAACTAGAATATTTTTAGGTATACTTCTTTAGTTACATAAATAACTTGAACAGTTCTGACGATCTGCTAAGCAATATGAAGTTTTGGAAATTAAGTGGAATAATAACAAGTAGTGGAAAAATTTATTTTGCAGCCACTAAAGTATGTCATGCTCTCTAAGTTTCAGAGTAATGACACTCTTTAATTAAGCCTCTGTTCCCTTTCCCAGATCTTCTAAGTAATAAAGAAAATTGTTAGAAGAGGATGGACCAATATGGGGCAGAAGCCTAGAGAATATAAGTCATTACCCAGTGCTAAAGGAATGGCTCAGATCCATACAGTTATCAGGCTAAGTCCTTCTACTTTCTAAGAGCCTTTTTTTTTTTTTTTTTTTTTTTACACTACAGTTAATTAGCTTCAGTTATTTTGTACTTGATTACAGGAGCTTCATGTTCAGGACATTGCTCAACAGTTTGCATTTTCATCACTGTCTCTTCCTTTTTGTAATCTAAATGAGAGTCATCCAAGTGCAGAGGAAAATATATAACTCCAGCTTTTCAACCTGTATATAATTCTGAAGTTTCAGAATTATATTCACTTCAGTGAATATAAGCTGATCTGGCACTGAATGCATCATCATCAGAAGCTCCTTAGCTTTGGAGCGCTAACACTGTCATTTAGCATTTGACATATATTTTAACTTCAATACAGTGAACGTAGAATTCCATGGATATATAATTTATTTTAATATAAAATTCAATATTGCTGTAAATATGTATATATCAGATATAAGTAGAACTTTGTTTCCCAAGAAGAGGCTCATTTACTTAAAAGACCCTTTAGGGCAAACAATGTATTTTCTTCATATAAATTAAAATGTTTTGAAAATGATCCTACAAAAAAACAGTTAAACAATTTTCGTCATTAGAGATCCTCTGTATAACTTCTATTCACTCTCTTCTCCTTCCACTTGCTGATGTTCAGGGCACTCCCGGATTCCCAGGGAGGCAAAGAATATTTGACTTTAAGACCCAGTGCTTCCCAAGGCTGTTGTCAAATTAATAACACTTGGCAAAAGGATTTACAGAGGCATTAACTGAAACACTGGACAGCCTTTCACAAGATCACATGCTGTAGAGGACACATTTTAATTAAACTTCTTCTACAGGAAGGTGTCCTCAGGCAGCAGAGAGTGGGCTCCCCTCTGACTCTCTGGTCCTGATGATAAACTGCTGAATCTTGTGTGTACAAAGGGCAACTGAGTCCTGTATGTACCCCCTGCAAAGAAATAACACGTATGCCCTTTTTTTCAGGCACAGTCACTCCACCACACCTGGTATTTTCTCCAAGTTTTTTCTTAAAGACATGCCCCCCCCAATTTGCTTAGCAGACATAAAACTGTCTGGAATTTGGTGCTGGAGTGGGACAGACAGGGGTGAAATAAAAGCATACACTTGTCTCCTTAGTGACAAATTTGTCTCCTTAGTGACATTATTGGCGTGAGAGACATGATGCATTCACTTAACCCTCCACTCACAATACTTGGTGATGCACATTGAGTTGTTCCCTTTAACACAGGCAATGTCTAATTCAGACCTCATTTCTTAAATGCAGACATATTTCATCTTTGAGCAGATACATGATATAGACTGTATTGCAATAATCCATAATATCTGTAAAGGAAGAGTAAAAATATGTTTAAACATTTTTTTAGCACAGTAATTGCTGTCATATTGCAATTGCAGGAAAAACTGCTGTCAGAATATTAACATTTTTATTTTTATCTATCCAATTTCTCATAAATTTTAATGGCTAAACCCTGGAAATTCTGGTCTAGTACACAGTCAGCTATATGTACAGCAGCAGAAAATATAAACTGCATTTGAAATTACCTATTAAATATAAATTATTGCCCAGATAACGTATCAGGCTTTCCTTTTGAGGCATATATAAACTAAATCCTGTAAATCCTTATAGACATACTGGTTTTGTGGATAAAACCATCATAAGTGTTTTCAGTGAGAATTTCCTTGCTTAAAATCAAATGGGGTTAGGTGTTGCAGGATCAAAAGCATATTCTTTAAGTAGTCTTTCTCATTTCATTGAGACAGTTTGAAAAGTAAGGTGCTAGTCAGGCTAGGAATGCAAAGTCTGTCCCACCATTTAAGCTGTATAGACAGCTTAAAACTTAGGAGACAATAGGACCATACAAGCTGGCGTTTAACATCCGCAAAACTAGTAAGGACACTTTACTTGATGTTAAAGTTGAAACATATTTAAATATTATATTGGAATTCTAAGCACAGTAACCTCCTTAGGACATCAAAATTAAATGTGAGTTTGGGACATTTTACTGAGAACAAGCAAGAAATATTTGCAGAAACTGACTGCATTGAAGTGTGAAAAATCAATTAAAACTTCCAACCATCCTTGAACATAAATGTTTTCCATAAAATATGTTTCTAAAAAAACTCCTGTTATGATGACACCCCTAAAAAGAATCCATTTTTTGTATATATATATATATACATATGAAAAATCTTTAAATTGAATAGAGACAGAAGATTATAATTACATTTTAAATGGGATTAATTGGGTCTTTAAGGATCAAATAGTATTTTGGCATACATTTTCTGCTTTATATTTATACATATCCTTCCATATATAGCCAATGTACTGGAACTTGACAAGGCAACCTTAGATAAGTGATTACTGCATTTGATCTATGAAGCCAAAGTCCTCCAATTGCTGTCATGTAATCAAAGTGTCTGAACATCACTGGATCTCCTGTTTCACTCCGCAGCTTTGTACGTAAAGCCTCAATATGCTTTCACCAGTTCTACCCTTCTGCCTTCCCTGTGTTTTGCACTCATTCCAACATCTTCCTTACAGCTATATCTCATGCTCTGCCACTTCATTGCTGAATCTCATTCTGGAGCATTTGGAGCCTTCTGTACTGACAGGAAAGGAGTCCAAGAGAATTCTTCAGTAAATCTTCAGTTTAGCACATCATCTTCTGGCAAAGAGCAGTGGTCCTGGGAATGTAATAACGGGGCAAAGGGCTATCCAACTGTTCCAGTAATTAAACTGGGAGAAACTCCCTGAGGAAATCAGTCAAGATGAAGGGAGGTTGTTTGCAACTCCAACTAATAACAGCTGGATAATTGACAATGAGTAATTCCCAAAACTCTGGGAGAATTTTAACTTTATTTTAACAGGGTAAAACTTGTTAAAGCAATCATTCAAACAAACACAAACAAGCTAAATTAATTTTCCTTTACTGCAGTAGTTTCTCAGAGTAGCATTTTTATACTGACAGACCTGCAAAGAGGCCTACCATTCTTTCCTCAAAGCAGATGAGAACAGAAAAATCACCACCTCACTGGATCGAACCAACAGGATAAGGGAATTTAGTATCCTGTCACTGAAAATATGTACAGACTACAGCTGGGGGTACTGTGCTTGTGGAAGTACTAAAAGTAAATGTAATCTGTTTAGTTTTAGAAACAAATGCTCTAAAAATGTTTCAAAATCAGAGAATCATAGAATGGTTTGGGTTGGAAGGGACCTTAAAGATCATCTAACTCCAACCCCTACTCCATGGGCAGGGACACCTCCCACTACACTGGGTTGCTCAAAGCCCCATCCACCCTGGCCTTAAACACTTCCAGGCATGGAGCATACACAGCTTTTCTGGGCACCCTGTTCCATTGCTTTATCACACTCTGAGTAAAGAATTTCTTCCTAATGTATAATTTAAATGTACCTGCTTTTAGTTTAAAGCCCTCCACTGCTTTTTTTTTAGGCCCTCTTTAAACACTGGAAGGCCACTATAAGGTCTCCCCCGAGCCTTCTCTTCTCCAGGCTGAACAACCCCAATTCCCTTAGCTTGTCTTCATAGGAGAGGTGCTCCATCTCCGTGACTATCTTTGTGGCCCTCCTCTGGACTCATTCTAACCATTCCATGTCCTTCTTGTGCTGGGGACCCCAGAGTGGAATGCAGGGCTCCAGGTGGGGTCGCACAAGAGGGGGAGAATCACCTCCCTCAACCTGCTGGCCACGCTGCTTTTGGTGCAGCCCAGGACATGGTTGGCTTTCTGGGCTGCAAGCACACATTGCTGCTTCTAGTCTACCAACATCCCCAGGTCCTTCTTCTCAGGGCTGCTCTCAGGCCATTCTCTGCCCAGCCTGCATTTGTGCTTGGGATTGCCTCGGCCCAGATGCAGGACCTTGCACTTGGCCTTGTTGAACTTCATGAAGTTTGCACAGGCCCACCTCTCAAGTCTGTCAAGGTCCCTCTGGATGGCATCCCTTTCCTCCAGCATTTTGACACACCACCCAGCTTGGTGTCATCGGCAAAATTTCTGAGGGTGCACTCAATCCCACCATCCATGTTACTGACAAAGATGCTAAACAGGGTTTATACAACCCTGTCAGCAACTGTGAATACTAGTCTACAGTGAGTACCATACTGCTGCGACTTCTTTAGTTGCTTTTCTTTTTTTGGTTGTTTGTTTTTGCTTTTGCTTTTTTAATTTTTGATGTTAGATGGTTTATGAAGAAAGTTAGTATGCTCACTGGAGTTTTCATGAAACTCTCAATCATGGTGGAAATCATGGCTATCAAAGGTCCACAGATGTTTGAAAGGGAGGTATAAAAAACTTATCAGCATGGCAATATTTGAATCACACACATTAAAAAATTCTCCAAAACCTTAACAGTTAAAAAATTTCTTAAGGAAGACAGTTTAATACACTTCTAAAGGTCTTTTCTACCTTGCCTTTGGTATAACAATTATGGACAATAAAATATATTTAATTAATTGAGATAAAGCCAGAAAATTGTAAATAATGACCTTTGGGGTTATTACTAATTTTGTATGGATATATATTTTTAAATTGCTCATAAAGTGAGGAAAATAAGCAGCACACTTGGGAATATGCAAGCTTGTAGATTCGTAGGAATGCCTGATGATCAGTTGTGTAAATTACTGATTTCTGTAATCAGCTTTGTTATTTGGTAACCCAAACTCATAACAGTTTAACCTGACAGCCATGTACAATAAAATATTTGTTTTCTGTAAGCAAAGAAGAAAGAATTTTCACGACTATTTCAAGCAAGCAACAGCAAGTGAAAAACTAAAGAGAAAGCTGATGAATAACATCCTGCAGCTGAATTTATCCTGTCACAGATAGAAAACTCATACAAATTTAGCTCAGGCATTTCTACGTAGATGATTCTCGTACTTTAAATTGATGTACCTTTTCTTGAGATCTATGCCCCAGTGAACCAGCTGCTGCTATACGCAAGGAGCACAGAATCACAGAATCATAGAATCATCTAGGTGGGAAGAGACCTCCAAGATCATCAAGTTCAACCTCTGACCTAACACTAGTAAGTCCTCTACTAAACCACTATCACTAAGCTCTAAATCTAAACGTCTTTTAAAGACCTCAAGGGAAGGTGGCACATGCCAGCCTCTGCTATAACCAGCTGTCCCTGCTTATCTCTTGTCAGTCTGTGCCTGTTAAATTTGCTGTCACCAAAAGAAACATTTTCTCCAAGCAAGAGAGACATGGAGAAATGGAAGGGAAAGTCAAAAACTGCAGAGCTTTTGTTGAAGCTTCATACTCCATCCCCATTCAAAATATCTGCTTTCTTCTTCTTCTCATAGCCCCAACATGGCTCAGCTTGAAACTAGATCAACTAATCTATTACAACAGACCTCAAATGGGAGAGCTGAGAGCCAGAATAAGAACTAGGGCACAAAGGTAGGCATGTAGGAAACAGCAGTGAGAAGTCAATGCTGTTCTTTGCCAGAAGCCATGAGCAGGTGCAGTCATGAGGAGGGCTTTTTATGGGTCATTTTCTTTTCCAGCACTCAACTTTCAGGAGCAACAGAAGCAGTCAAAGCAGTTTGGTGCTTGTGACAGGTTTATATGAGACAAAGCCTGGCACTAACAGCTCTGACAGGCTCTAACAGAGTCTTATAGGAACACAGCTTAGGAACTTCTTGCCTTTGAAGTTGAGGGAAACAGGAAAAAAAAAAAAGAAAGAAAAAAAAAAAAGACTGCTCTCATTATCTACATGTAGACATAGTAAGTGCTTATTGACATTATACACCTCACACTTACACTCACTGTAGCGTTTCATTTTTCTGTAGTGGTAACTGTTGACCCAGTGGGCCTATTTGGTGAAACTGCTCTGTAGTCTAGGGAATGTAATGGTTTCTGGTGCTAACATTGTGTCTTCCCTGTCTTAAATAATAAGTACATACCAATGCTTCTTATTTTCAAATTAGCAATCACATGCTACACATTACTAACCATCAGATCTCAGCTGCTAGCAAGCTGTTCCATGTTGCCAGCTATCTTTGATATTAGATCATCTGATAGTTGCTTGGTGGTTGCTAAGGCACAGCCTGGCTTAGTCTCATTCATACAGAATAGGATTTATTCACTGCTTCAGTTTCCAAGCTACCTGTCTTCCAAAATGAGATTCACAATGGAGTTGGTGACATGTAAAAAAACTACATCCTTGCTCAGAAACAAATCCCCCTTATTTCAATGTTCACAAATCAGTGGAAGTTGATTGTGACAAACTTCAGGCAGAAATCTGCCTCATAAACTTGAATCTGAACCTTGCATACCATCTGTGCAGTGCTGTTTTTCTGCTCTTCAGCCTTATCAGATAAACTACTTTCCTATTTCTAAAAGCACTTCTAATTAGATTATATTAAACTATATATTAATTAGCAGAATCCATATTTCCCTAGTACACAAGATAGTTTCTAATTCAGACGGTGGTTTTGCTAAGGAAAATCTAAGCTTTAATTTAGTATACTGCAACCAGAAACACAGCATTGGAGTCCTTATTTCATTCACACTCTGCTGAGCATACGAATCAAAGTGATATCAGCAACAAGGAAAAGCCACTTTGTGTGCCAAAGCTCATCTCTTTTCAATATACCATTTAATCTCATGATCACTTTCACACTGTCTGTTCTGTTGTAGCAAAACACTAACATGCCTGTGCTTTCATACCAACAAATTCCAATATTAAAATCAACTAGAGTTAGATTTAATGTTTTCCTTCCAAATTATTTAATTACTACTGTAAGACAAATGGACATGTATATATTTTTGTACATTGATAGATTTTTAATAGCTTCCTTTTCAGATGACATATACATGTGGTACCAAAAGCTGGCCAAATTTTTGTCTTTTAGTTTGTTTATTTGTTTATTTGGTGTATGGAAATGATAAAGTTGGAAGAAGCCTACGTTTACAGATGCCAAATGAACCAAAGCATGACTTTCCCAAAATATGTCATCATATTTTGATCACCATCATTGATGGTGAAGGGCCTAGAGGGGAAGACGCACGAGGAGCGGCTGAGGGCACTTGGTCTGTTCAGCCTGGAAAAGAGGAGGCTGAGGGAACACCTCATCGCGGTCTACAGCTTCCTCATGAGGGGGAGTGGAGGGGAAGGCGCCGATCTACTTTCTTTAGTCACCAGTGATAGGACCCACGGGAATGGAGTCAAGCTGCGACAGGGGAGGTTCAGGCTGGATATCAGGAAAAGGTTCTTCACTAAGAGGATGGTTGTGCTCTCCAGGGAAGACATAGTCATGTCGGTCAGGCTCCCCAGGGACGTAGTCACAGCACTAAGCCTGTTGGAGTTTACGAAACATTTGGACTATGCCCATAGTCATATAGTCTGAATTTTTGGGTAGACCTGTGTGGAGCCAGGAGCTGGACTCGATGATCCTTGTGGGTTCCTTCCAACTCAGGATATTCTATGATTCTATGATCACAAAATTGTCTATGCACTTACCAAAAATTGTCATATAGTTTCATCTGGGAAAAAAAAATGCTCAGACATGGCTAGGTTGAGAGAGCAGGAGAAGGAAGAAGAGAAGGAGGCAAGACCCCTTCATTTGGAACATCAAGGATTAATGCCATTCAAAATGCCTGTGAAAAATCAGTTTTGCATAGGAAATAACCTACTTTGTCTCAAAAATTACTGTTTTACTAAAAAAAACTGTTTTATGCAAAATGTAACAGCTCCATCAAGAAGGGTCATTAACTCTATGGGGTCTTGGATTCATGCCTCCTAAGAACAGAGGAGAGAACTGAAATGTTATTTCCTATGTTTTTTGATGAATTTTGTAACTATAAAATAGCCAGATTCAAGGGAACTATGATTTTCTCCAGAAGTTCAGGAAAAAATGTTTGAAATTAGTATGCCTTTTGTTAACCAGAATATGGGGTTCTCCCACAGATTTAGAAGAATCAGTAACTTTTCCATGTAGTAAAACTACAACAAATAAGTCAACCTTTAGGATATGGAAATCAAACAATGACATGCATTTGTGATTTTCTGTAAAACTAGCTATCCTGTTATTATTATATCTGGCAGTTAATTTTATTCTCCTTGAATTTTATATTATGCTGCTTATTTCTCCAATGTGAAGTTTTAATAACAAGTGTCTGAAATTGTTATCTGATCAAAAAAATGAAGTTAGACTGCTATAGATGGCAAATGATCTCCATTACAAAATGTTGTCAAGACATAAAGAAATTTCATAGAACCATAGAATGGTTTGGGTTGGAAGGGATCTTCAAGATCATCTAATTCCAGCACCCACTCCATAGGCAGGGACACCTTCCACTATATCAGATTTCTCAAAGACTCATGCAACGTGGCCTTAAACACTTCCAGGGATGGAACATCCACAGCTTCTCTGGGCAACTCACCACCCTCATAGTAAAGAATTTCCTCTCTATATCTAATCTAAACCTACTCTCTTTTAGTTTAAAGCCATTACTACTTGTCCTATAACTACACTCCCTGACAAAGAGTCTCTCTCCAGCTTTCCTGTATCTCCTTTTTCCTGAAGAAGAAAAAGAAGAAAAAGAAAAAGAAAAAGAAAAAGAAAAAGAAAAAGAAAATGAAAAAGAAAAAGAAAAAGAAAAAGAAAAAGAAAAAGAAAAAGAAAAAGAAAAAGAAAAAGAAAAAGAAAAAGAAAAAGAAAAAAGAAAAAGAAAGAAAAAGAAAAAGAAAAAGAAAAAGAAAAAGAAAAAGAAAAAGAAAAAGAAAAAGAAAAAGAAAAAAGAAAGAAAAAGAAAAAGAAAAAGAAAAAGAAAAAGAAAAAAGAAAAAGAAAGAAAAAGAAAAAGAAAAAGAAAAAGAAAAAGAAAAAGAAAAAAAGAAAAAGAAAGAAAAAAAAGAAAAAGAAAAAGAATAATAAAGAAAAAAAAAAAAGGTAATACAAACTCAATTAGGAATGAATATCCATTTATGTGTATTATCATGGTCACAACCACTGTGCCATCCCACACATCTGTTGATTGCTTGTGGCTTGCTTTTTGCTAAGCCACTTTCTTTTGATACAACAGGAACAGAAGCCAGTAACTGTAAAGAGTATAATTAGAATGAAATTACCTATTTACTAATACAGCAGATTGAAAAAGCACTGAATTTAGGTTTTGATGTGTGGTCTGCTTTTAAAACCAGTATGTATCAGAATATGAAAGCAGGTATCTCTATCAATAGGTACACAAGGCACAATTTGTAGTACAGGGAGCAGACAGGAAAAGCTAGAAGAGCAATTGAAAGAAGGCATTTCTTCTTTTGGGTTTAGTATGTTTATTTACAAGTGACTTGAAGTTAGTGTGCAGTATGGTTCAGCATAACAGAACAGAAAGACTACAGAAGTTCTTGTAGACACAGATAAGAAAAGGAAAAAGGAGTTACTGTGAAATGGAATTGCTGACAAAAAAATAAAAAAAAAAATAAAGCTATACTAGAAAAATGAATGTAATGAGTGGAAGTTGTGGTACGCTATAAAATCCTAAAGGTGAAGCAGGAGGTTTTACTAGGGTTTAAAAAAAAAAAAAAAAAGTATTGATTTTACATGGCACAGTTTTAGAAACCTATAGGGGGCTGAGGGGGCAGTCTCTGTGAGCAGAGCCCAGCAGCTGCCCCGTGCCGGATCAGAGGCAGCTCCAGCTTGCTCTGGTTGCTCCAAAGGGACCCGCTGCTGGCCAGAGCCGAGCCAGTGAGCGACCGTGGTTGGGCTCCCAGGAGAGCTGATTTAAGGAAGGGAAGAAACTGCTGAGCAACAGCAGCTGGGAGAGTGAAGAGTGAGAAAATGAAGAGACAAACAGCCCTGCAGACAAGGTCAGTGCAGCAGGAGGGTAGAAGGTGCTCCAGGCACCACAGCAGCAGTTCCCCTGGGGCCTGTGGAGAGGCCCCTGGTGGAGCAGGCTGTCCCCCTGCAGCCCATGGGTCCCACATGGAGCAGATCTCCACGCTGCAGCCCGTGGAGGAGCCCCCGGTGCAGCAGGTGGATGTGGCCTGGAGGAGGCTGCAGCCCATGGAGAGCCCCCGCAGGAGCAGGCCCCGGGCCGGAGCTGCAGCCTGTGGAGAGGAGCCCACGCAGGAGCAGGGGGTCTGGGGGGGGGAGCTGCCGCCCGTGGGGGACCCGTGCTGGAGCAGTTTGCTCCTGGGGGATGGACCCCGTGGTACGGAGCCATGTGAGAGCAGTTCTTGAAGAGCTGCTGCCTGTGAGCAGCCCCCGCAGGATCAGTTCGGGAAGGACTGCATCCCGTGGGAGGGACCCCACGTGGAGCAGGGGCAGAGAGTGACCGTGAAGGAGCGGCAGAGATGAAGCGTTAGGGACTGACCGCAGCCCCCATTCCCCATTCTTCTGCACTGATCCGGGGGAGGACGTGGAAGACAGTGTATGGGTGGAAGGTGTTTTCAGTTTGTTTTTAGTTTCTCACTCTCCAGTCTGCTATTAAAAGGCAATAAATTATATTAATCTACTGATGTTGAGTCTGTTTTACCTGTCACAATAATTGTTGAGCGATCTCCCTATTCTTGTCTCAACCCTTGAGCCCTTTTTCACTGTATTTTCTCCCCCTCTTCCTCTGAGGAGGGGGGTGTGAGATTTTGGTGTGTTGGAGTTTAGCTGTCTGTCAGAATGAAACCACCATTGGATGATGCCAGTGGAAGAGTTCTTGTGTAAACAGACAGGAGAAATGCAATTTTTGAGAACTTTAACTCTTTTTTTTTTGTTCCACAAGAACTTCTTTTGTCTTCTGAATTATTTCCTTCTTCTCTCAAGTTCTCCTTTTTAGATATACAAAATGAAGGCTTTTTCACATCTAGTGGAAATAGTAACTCAAAATCACATGGCTTTTGACTCAAATTATTTTCTGCATCTTAACTGTAATCCAAGAGCCTTGCTTGCAGCAGCAGATGTGCAAGCCTATGACATCTCCCCAAGAGTAAGTGGCTAAGTGTCTTTACCTTTCAGTTTCCTTGAGAGCAGGCTAACAAGATAGCCATACCCACTGGATGTGGTTATTAAAACAGGAAAGAAAAGTTTCACAGCATTCTAGCATTTTCAGAAGTAATCTAGCTAACGGAAACTTCTTGACAATGCTTGCTTTTGTCTTTGCACTTGCAAGTTCAGCTGTACCTAATCTTTTGTTTGCAGTTAGACAAAAGACAGGACAAATTACATATTTGTGTATACCTAATCAAAGAAAGGGAATAAAGGTTTCAGAATCAGCTGTTAAAAATTGAGATGTTTTTCTAGCTGCTGACAAATATTTAAATTGTTGGTATTTGATACACAAGAATAGCAGGCCCAGCTGAAACTGCCACTTCCCAAGAAACCCCCAAAAATGTTTTTTAAAAAATAAGAGATTTATTTTAATTCTTCATCTAAATTTTTTCAAGACTAGTTAAGAAGAAGAATTTTTAGGTTTTCTTTTATAAGAAAACATTAATTTAAAATGTTACAGTTTGGGTTTTGTTTATGTATTTACTTATTTTTCTGATGAACTAATGTAGAAAGTGGGCAAATCCACACAAATATTTCTTTTATTTGGAAAGCATTGTTTAATAACAATTCTAAGGTACTCTTGGGCCTAAGAAATATCGTACTCTATAAATTTATATATTTCTAAATTGAACATGTGATTTGCGTTAGAAATTTTTTACCACTGGTTCAGCTGCATATTTTTATATTTATCCCTTACTTTTGACTGTACGTCCACGTTGCTTCTTTCAACATGTCTTATGTGTTTTGTAATGTACTAAGACCAAAAGACACACTCTTGACTATAACACATAGAACAGTGGTGGTGAATTAATGTCTTCCAGGAAAGGCTAGTCATTCAAGTGCTTTAACATATTTTCCTAATGCATAATTTGCACTGTTTTGAAAAACTCAGTAGTTTTTTGTTTGTTTGTTTGTTTGTTTTTTTAGTGGAGAGGTGGCATATACTATGCCATACTGCTATGAATCCTGCTACCAGTACGTATTTTTCAATTAACTTTTGAAATGGAGTTGTGATATAGCCTGCACAGTCTTTGGTAGTTATACCACAGTCATGACTGTTGTCCACTGTTGTGGTTGTCCTGGTTGTATGCAGTGTTCAAGGACCGAGGCGATCAGCTCCGGGGCAGACGCGTTCTGCAGCGGAGCGGGGGATCGGGACAGGCAGGGTTTTTTTTCCGACATCGAGGCCGCTCGAGGGAGCCGCCAGGACCCGGCAGCCCTCGTGAGGGAGGCTGACGAGGCGGCTGACGAGGCGTAGGCGGAGCCAGCAGCGCCCCCTCCCCGGCCGTTCAAAAGGAGCCCCTAGGGCGCGCGGCGACCAGGACGGGCAAACAGGGCGTGGCGCGTCAGAAGGGCGTGGCGCGTCAGAAGGGTGGGGCGCGGCGCGGCAGTTCGCGCAGGCAGGGGGAGCAGGGAGGGCGGAGAGGGCAGAGTTTCCCCCCGCCCATAAGAACAACACCTTTAACGGCTGTCGACTGCTAACTAGGCTGCAATGGTCTACACCAGGCAGACTGCTCTCTCTAGAAAGTCTGTGTCCACCCAGACTGACCGCCTGCTCAACAATGCGGCAGTTCAGGTCTCTGGGTGCAGGGAGTGTCTGAGCCTGTTGCTGCCATCTGAGGGAGGCAGAGGCTCCGTGTGTGTGAGGTGCGAGCAGGTGGATGACCTGGTCCACCTGGTGACAGAACTCAAAGAGGAGGTGGATAGGTTGAGGGCTATCAGGGAGTGTGAGCGGGAGATAGACTGGTGGAGCGACTCCCTGCAGGGCTTGAAGGAGAGGTACCGGGGCGAGACACCCCAAATGGGGGTGGACCCCCTGCCCTATCGCTGTCGGGCAGAGGTAGGGGACCTAGGAGTTGAGGAGGAATGGAGACAGGTCCCTGCTCGACCTCACAGGCAACGCACCCTCCCACCGGCCCCTCCTTCCCAGGTGCCCTTACATAACAGATTTGAGGCCCTGGAGCTTGAGAGGCCGGTGGGTGAGGACGAGGTAGAAAGTCTACCCAGGAGGATGCCTAGGGTGAGGAAGCTGACTCCACGCCTCAAGACAGCCTCCACCAAGAAAGACAGAAGGGTGATCGTTGTAGGTGACTCCCTTCTCAGGGGAACAGAGGGCCCTATTTGTTGACCTGACCCTACCCGTAGGGAAGTCTGCTGCCTCCCTGGGGCCAGGGTCAGGGATGTTGCCAGGAAGCTTCCCAGCCTGGTTCGCCCCTCTGACTACTACCCTCTTTTGATAGTCCAGGCTGGCAGTGATGATATTGAAGAGAGAAGCCTGAAGGCTATCAAACGGGACTTTAGGGGTCTGGGACGGTTAGTGGATGGAGCAGGAGTACAGGTGGTGTTTTCGTCCATCCCTGCACTGGCAGGGAGGGGTACCGAGAGGACATGGAAAGCCCACCTGATTAACACGTAGCTCAGAGGCTGGTGCCAATACAGAAATTTTGGTTTTTTTGACCATGGGGCGCTTTACTCAGCACCCGGCCTGGTGACCGCAGACGGGTCCCTATCTCCAAGGGGAAAACGGATCCTAGCCCAGGAGCTGGCAGGGCTCGTTGAGAGGGCTTTAAACTAGGAAAGAAGGGGGACGGGGCTGAAATAAGTCTTGTTGGAGCTGTACCAGGGGGAACAATGGCAAGGCCAGGGGAGAAGGCAATGGCCCGACTGAAGTGCATCTACACGAATGCACGCAGCATGGGTAACAAACAAGAGGAGCTGGAAGCCATCGTGCAGCAGGAAGGCTATGACTTGGTTGCCATCACGGAAACGTGGTGGGACCACTCTCATGACTGGAGTGCTGCAATGCCTGGCTATAGGCTCTTCAGAAGGGACAGGCAGCACAGAAGGGGTGGTGGTGTGGCTCTCTATATTAGAGAGTGTTTTGATGTTGTGGAACTTGAGGCTGGGAATGATAAGGTTGAGTCTCTTTGGGTTAGGATCAGAGGGAAGGCCAACAAGGCAAGCATCCTGGTGGGGGTCTGTTATAGACCGCCACATCAGGATGAGGAGACGGATGAGGAGTTCTACAGGCAGCTGGCAGAAGTTGCGAAATCGTCATTGCTCGTTCTCGTGGGGGACTTCAACTTCCCAGACATATCCTGGAAGCACAACACAGCCCAGAGAAAGCAGTCTAGGAGGTTTCTGGAGAGCGTGGAAGATAGCTTCCTGACGCAGCTGGTTAGAGAGCCTACCAAGGGAGGTGCCCCGCTAGACCTTCTGTTCACAAACAGAGAAGGACTGGTGGGAGATGTGGTGGTCGAGAGCTGTCTTGGGCAGAGTGACCACAGAATGGTAGAGTTCTCTATTCTTGGCGAAGTCAGGAAGGGGACCAGTAAAACCGCTGTCTTGGACTTCCGGAGGGCTGACTTTGAGCTGTTCAGGACACTGGTTGGCAGAGTCCCTTGGGAGGTGGTTCTGAAGGGCAGAGGAGTCCAGGAAGGCTGGGCACTCTTCAAGAAGGAAATCTTAATGGCTCAGGAGCTGTCTGTCCCCACGTGCCCAAAGACGAGTCGGCATGGAAGAAGACCGTCCTGGCTGAACAGAGAGTTGTGGTTCGAGCTTAGGAGAAAAAAGAAGGTTTATAATCTTTGGAAAAGAGGGCGGGCTACTCAAGAAGACTATAAGGCTGTTGCGAGGCTGTGCAGGGATAAAATTAGAAAGGCCAAACCTCATCTGGAGCTCAATCTGGCTACTGCCGTTAAAGATAACAAAAAAAGTTTTTACAAATACATCAACACAAAAAGGAGGACTAAGGAGAATCTCCATCCTTTACTGGATGCGGGGGGAAACTTAGTTACAAGGGATGAGGAAAAGGCTGAGGTACTCAATGCCTTCTTTGCCTCAGTCTTTAGCGGCAAGACCAGTTGTTCTCTGGATACCCAGTACCCTGAGCTGGTGGAAGGGGATGGGGAGCAGGATGTGGCCCTCACTATCCACGAGGAAATGGTTGGTGATCTGCTACAGCACTTGGATGTACACAAGTCGATGGGGCCGGATGGGATCCACCCGAGGGTACTGAGAGAACTGCCGCAAGACCTGGCCAAGCCGCTTTCCATCATTTATCGGCAGTCCTGGCTATCAGGGGGGGTCCCAGTCGACTGGCGGCTAGCAAATGTGATACCCATCTACAAGAAGGGCCGGAGGGTAGACCTGGGGAACTATAGGCCTGTTAGTTTGACCTCAGTGCCAGGGAAGCTCATGGAGCAGATTATCTTGAATGTCGTCACACGGCACTTGAAGGGCAACCAGGCGATCAGGCCCAGTCAGCATGGGTTTATGAAAGGTAGGTCCTGCTTGACGAACCTGATCTCCTTCTATGACCAAGTGACGCGCCTGGTGGATGAGGGGAAGGCTGTGGATGTGATCTACCTTGACTTCAGTAAGGCTTTTGACACCGCTTCCCACAACATTCTCCTCAAGAAACTGGCTGCTCTTGGCTTGGACTGGCGTACGCTTCGTTGGGTTAAAAACTGGCTGGATGGCCGGGCCCAAAGAGTTGTGGTGAATGGAGTCAAATCCAGTTGGAGGCCGGTTACTAGTGGAGTCCCCCAGGGCTCAGTACTGGGGCCGGTCCTCTTCAATATCTTTATCGATGACCTGGACGAGGGGATTGAGTGCACCCTCAGTAAGTTTGCAGATGACACCAAGTTAGGTGCATGTGTCGATCCGCGCGAGGGTAGGAAGGCTCTGCAGGAGGATCTGGATAGGCTGGAGCGATGGGCTGAGGTCAACTGTATGAAGTTCAACAAGGCCAAGTGCCGGGTCCTGCACCTGGGGCGCAACAACCCCAAGCAGCACTACAGTCTGGAAGATGAGTGGTTGGAAAGCTGCCTAGCCGAGAAGGACCTGGGAATACTGGTTGATAGTTGGCTGAATATGAGCCAGCAGTGTGCTCAGGTGGCCAAGAAGGCCAACAGCATCCTGGCTTGTATAAGAAGCAGTGTGGCCAGCAGGTGTAGGGAGGTGATTGTCCCCCTGTACTCGGCTCTGGTGAGGCCACACCTCGAGTACTGTGTTCAGTTTTGGGCCCCTCGCTACAAGAAGGACATGGAGGTGCTCGAGAGAGTCCAGAGAAGGGCGACAAGGATGGTGTGGGGTCTGGAGAACAAGTCTTATGAGGAGCGGCTGAGGGAGCTGGGGTTGTTTAGCCTGGAGAAGAGGAGGCTCAGGGGTGACCTCATCGCTCTCTATAGGTACCTTAAAGGAGGCTGTAGAGAGGTGGGGGTTGGTCTATTCTCCCACGTGCCTGGTGACAGGACGAGGGGGAATGGGCTCAAGTAGCGCCAGGGGAGGTTTAGGTTGGATATTAGGAAGAACTTCTTTACTGAAAGGGTTGTTAGGCATTGGAATGGGCTGCCCAGGGAAGTGGTTGAGTCGCCATCCCTGGAGGTCTTTAAAAGACGTTTAGATGTAGTCCTTAGTGATATGGTTTAGTGGAGGTTTTGTTAGTGTTAGGACAGAGGTTGGAGTAGATGACCTTGGAGGTCTCTTCCAACCTGGACGATTCTGTGATTCTGTGAAAAATATTGTCATTTGTGGAGTAAAATAATGGTCCTCATGCCTTTGCAATGTAAAATCTGGCAGCTGCAGGCCAGAATTAAAATTTATTTACATAACTTTGTGTGGAATACCTGAGCAGGAATTCAGATACAGTATTAAGATGGAAGGCCAAGTATCTGTCTTGGAGCACTGGAAACACTGAATTATATTAATTAGGCATGGATATTGATATTTGGAACAAACACCTGAACTGCTTGTATCATAGGATAAACATAATCAACAGGGCTTTGTTTTAATAATACATGTATGGAAAGATTGGGAATGGGCTGAGAACAATAATTTTATTTAAAAAAATATTACCATGTTGTAATTATCTCATTTGTCAGTAACTAGACAAATCAATCCATCGTTTTGTTGATTGCATAATTATTTAATTATTCAGTCCTTTCAAGTACCCCCATACAGTGCTACAGCAGCAGAACAATACCTGTTCTGTAAAGAGTGAGCATTCAATTTTGCATAGCCAAAGAGATAATATCAATCCATTTAACACAACTTATCACAGGAAAATGAGAGTTGGATTTTCCTCTGTTTAAAAAAAAAAAAAAAAAAGTCTTAAGGAAGTTGACATCTTGGTCTAGAGAGTGTCATGAATATTTGAAAGCACACATGAAATTGAATTTACATATGTGTTTGAGGTCAGTCAAGTCAGTCTTGTGCTTCTGTAGATATTTCCGCAACATATGGATATGTGTGCATATACACAAGACAGTTTTGCATTAGAATTCCTTAGACTTTTCTGCCTATATTGTACTAGTTGATCCCAAAAGTTGTGCCATGCAGTTTAGGATATATAATATGAACGTACATAGTATAATTCCTTTATTAAAGAAAAAAAAGTCTGATCTGGGACTGGTCTGGGACTAGGGTCTTTCTGCAGGAAAGCAACAGAAAAGTATCTTTGGTGACTGGATAGAACAACAGAATAAAAAATGGGTCTTTAACCCTTGTTCTAATTAACTCAAATGTTCAGTATTCAATACAAAATCATTTTTGTATCTAGTCTGAAATTATCAGGTCACTTTTTTCAGACCATTTGGAAACAGAAATGGATTATTTAAATCTTAGCTTTGTAAGACATGCTGGATTTGTCACAGCAATAGTAGACCAATTCAATAGTCTTTTATATGTCTTATTAGCTGCATATACACTGCAGTTTTCTATGAAAAAAATCTAAATGATTAGGACTATTCAGCCTAAAGAACACTTGGTTTTCTGTGATGCACATGCTCTGAAAGTTCATGATTCCTTGCTGTGCACTCTTCACAAAGACTGACATGAAGTTAAACTGTCATTAAAATCCCTACTCTGTACTGTTAAGCAGAAAAGATATTTAGGCTAAGAGGGACTGAATTACGTTGTCCTAGCTGCATTCCATAGCTTGTAGTGGCTTGTACTTCTGTCCTCTGCTAGAATAAAGAACTGTCGATTTCCATAACTCAAAATCAAAACAGTTTCATCTGGGAAGATGCCATTTCATTTACATGCCACTGGATTTTGACAAAACCTATTTACAACCCTTGCAAATTTGTTTTGATAACATGACTTGTCCCATTCCCAGATATTTTTTTTTATAATGAAATTATAAAAAATTATAATTTTATAATTTTAAAAATTTAAAATTTAAAATTTAAAAATTTAAAAATTATTTTTTTAATTTAATTAATTTAATTTTTTAATTTAAAAATTAAAAATTTAAAAAATTTTAAATTTAAAAAAGTATAAATTATAAAATATAATTTTATAATAATTAATTTTTATAATTTATAATTTAATCAAAATTGATTAAAGCAAATCCTGTTGACAAGATAATTTTCATATTTTTTTTTCTTTTTTTTCTATAACTTCAATCAAAAAGAAATTATAGGGTAACTAAATATTTAATCTGTATGTAAATGAGACAAACTGTAAAGAGTTAAGCAAACCACAGGAGGAACCATCAGGGTCACTTCTGTAAGCTGTGTTAAATGTACTAAATTATTCCTTGAACTGGAACAAGAGAGTTCGTACCTGAGAGAGAAAAAATTATTTGGCTAATAACCTGAAGCTTGCTGAAGAGAAGAAAGAGTGTGCTCAAAGCAATGAGCTGGGACCTCACTCTGTACCCATGTATTTTCACTATGTGTGGCCATGCTAAACCATCCTGTTCTTGGTATGAAAACAATATGCTAACCAAATCTGCCTATAAAAGGTGCTTATATGTATGTTAAAAACAATCTATTTAGAGTGTGAGAGAGGAAAAATATAAGCTTTCTCCATACCTATTATACAATTTCACTAATGGATTTTCTGTGATACTGAGCATTTTTAACTACCATTAGCTGTAACTGGAGTTCTAAGAACGCTTTGCAGGTTTGACGATTGTTTTTCTTTACCTGAACCTACAAACCTATAAATCTTTACTTACTATATACTGGCTTGCTCTTCACAGGCAGAGTGACAAAAGAAATTCCTAAAGATATGGAGGAGGCAAGAATCAATACTGGGAATGCTAACAGTATCACACAGAAATTTGCCTTCAAGTAATTGCTCCAGTAATTATCTCTCTCATTTATTACTTTACAATAACTGTATTTTAGTGGCATAATCAATAAATTAATTTCTAATGAACTTTATCTAGAATATGTGTATTGGAGTCTCCTGTATGATGAACCTTAGGTTCATCAAATGTTACTTCTGATTGCTTAAAAAAAAAAAAAAAAAAAAGATTTGCCAGTGGATTTATTTATTTATTTATTTTTAATTGTGATGTATGGCACATTTCATTATCCTTGGTATAGAAATCTGTAGGCACTGAGTTACTTTTTCTCAAGCATCTTCCAGAAACCGTAGCACAGGCCTATCTCTTTCTTCTGTATTAAAGCTAAGAAAGTCAACAGCTTCAGCAATGGTCAGGACACAGCCCCACCTGATGTTTGCTAGCTATTGTGTAATAAATATCTCTGCGGGCAAGAGTGGGACTTGTGATTCTAAGGTTTGTATTCTTCACTGTTTTGTCGTTAAAGTCCTAATGCATAACTGGCTGGAACTCTCACATCAGTGTTCTCCATGGATCTCCCTGTATCTCAGGGAACTAAGTACACAAATGAGAAGGGCAAAAGACAGCATGAATATTAATGTCCTGGCTGTGATTCTTTCATCTGGCAGGGCTCTTTTACCTGGTCAGCTGCCAGGTGTGATCATTTTCATATGAAGATACTTTAGGAGAAAGGTATAACGTAAATCAAGAATCCTCTGGAAAGCAAAAAGCTATTCTTTGTTTTTGACAAAACCATGCATTTATTTTTGGTTGCATCTACGAAGATGTCTGCTAGACTCTTAAAAGTAGTCATTGCCCAAAGATGAATAAAATTACACAAACAGAAATTACAGAAATGATAGTAGGTGAAAATAATTAAACCACAGAACTAACACCTTTGTTTTCTCTCTCGGAGGAAACAGTGAAAAAATTTTAGTAATATATTTAATGGACACTTGAGTATTAAGTGTTAATTATTTCTTTCCTTCTTTCCTTCCCTTCCCTTCCCTTTCTAGGATACTTTATGTGGGTAAGGAAAAAACAAGGCTCTCTGCTGACTGGCAGTGCTTAACCCCAGCTCTTTTCTGTATATTTCTGAAGCTGAACACCTCACATTACCAATTGCTGTGACACATGTAATATCATTAGATAGGGAATAAACAACTTCAAAACCATCCACAGAGCCCAACATCTAATTAGTCAAACAAGCAGGCTGGGAAATCTGAAACACCAGAGCCAACTCTATCTTACAGTGTGCTGTGGAAAAAAACTTATGCCAACTACATTTATGTTCCATGGCAGTGTTGTAATGATTCATCTACAAATAATCATGATCTGATGAAACTCAGAAAATACCATTAAAAGAAAAAATATATTTTTATATACTATCACCGTGTAGTAGAAGGGAGAGTGAGAAATAAAAATAAGTTCTTCAGAGGTGGCTGAAGCAATATCAACTGGAAGAACAGTCAGCAGATGATTCCAGGACATTTTGGAACGAAAGTCTAAGATTTTCTTCTTGGAAAATCAATATAAGATGATTATAAGATATCCTACAGAAATAAAATTCTGACTGCAGTGGAGATGGTAAAGAAGTATCATTTTCACACTGGCAGGGACACCTTCATCTAGGATCATACTGTCCCTTGCCCAGAAGAGCTATAAAATTTGCCTACACCCTCACAAAACCTGTGACTTTGTAAAGCACTGTCATCCACCACAGAAAGTGAGGTTATAAAGAAGACAGAACTGGCTGAACAGAAAAACCAGAACTGGCAACGAGTATGGCAAGTTCTGAGTGGATAAAAAGAGAAAAAAACAATTCCTGGCATAAGTTCTTAAACATCTGAATGTATTATGCAGAGGGGTTGTGAAATCTCTGTCCTTGGAGATTTTCAAAACTGAACTATAAAAAATTTGAGCAACCTGATCTGCTTTGAAGTTAGGCCTTCCCTGAGAAGGTGGCTGGGCTAGATGAATACCAGAGGCCTCTGACAACCTGAGTTATCTTACAATTCTGTGATATCCTACCATGTTTCAAGGGTGGACTCCTTGAACTTTCAGCCAGGACTGTTTGTCAGGATTTGAGTTTATATTTGGGGGGATTTTTTTTTTTGACACAAGGAATGAAAATTTTATTTTTTTAAAGGTGAAACAGTTCTTAATGTGTTTGTAAATTTGATCTCATTGTAAAATCTATTATTTTTTGTCCTCCATCCACGTTGTAGCTTAAACTCTCTGTAGCACTTCAATTAGTTTTCTCTACCTGGACACTTCTCAAGCTGCTTTTGAACTGCATGAGTCAGAAACACTGTCTTCCATTGCCTTTGTTCCTTAGAGGACTGTAGGAATGTTCAGGGTTATTATTTACACAGCCACTTGACCATATGCTTTATACTAACAGCTGTGAATGCCATCTGTATCTCTTCCTTATACCTCAATAGCAACTCAACAGTCCCCTAGCCCCCACAAAACAAAACAAAACCAACAACAACAACAACAAAAGGGAAGGGGACAGAAAAGAAAAGAAGAGGGGAGAGGGGAGAAGTGAGAGAAAATCCCTAAATGATAAAAAAAAATTATTATTAATAATAAATATATTTTATATATATGATTGATATGATATATTTTCTTGTTTGTTTGTTTTATATAGGACCACAGAGCAAATAGGAGCAGGCAGAGAATTTACCCTTTGCTCTGATCTCTATCTTAACACTTAAATTCTTGAGCAAAGTTACTCTTAGCAGTCTATGTCTTGGTGTTTTAGATGAGATATAAATTTCTTCTGTTCAATTCTGTCCATTCTAGACTGAATATATATATATATAAAGAAAACACATTTCTCTTAAAATGTATATGGACTCGATCTTTCTTTCCTCCTCCACTGTGAAATTAACATTGTATCACTATCATAAAATCATAGAATGGCTTGGGTTGGAAGGGACCTCAAAGATCATGTAGTTCCAGCTGCCTTAGGCAAGGACACCACCCACTAGATCAGGTTGCTTAGGGCCTCATCTAAACTGGTCTTGAACACTTCCAGGGATGGGGCATCTACAACCTCTTTCAGGGCAACCTGTTCCAGTGCCTCACCACCCTCTGAGTGAAGAATTTCCTCCTAACCTCTAATCTAAATCTCCCCTCTTTTACTTTAAGACCATTCCCTCTTGTCCTGTCATTATCTGTTTGATAAGGATCCATCTTTTTTATAAGTCCTCCTTAAGTACTGAAAAGCTGTATTACTACTCAGAAGTGAGGGAACATAGTACTCAGGAAGTTTGTGAGAAACTTTAAGTTAGTGCCAAACAAAACAATGAAAATGATGATTGATTTCTGACTTTTCACTAGAAGTTGATATGTAGATTTGATATGACTTTTAAAGGAAAAAAAATGTGAACAAAGTTGGTTTTCTTACTACACATTTCTCCCAGCTCTAATGGGAGGACATCTGGAAGCAGGAAATTCCTTTGGTGGCAGTGGCTCAAGGTGACTGAACTAAGCTTTTAAAAAGTTGCCTAAGGTATGTCTTGCTTGAAAGCCAAGAAGATCCAAGTACATGTTATTAATATTAATATGAAGTATGAATACAGGAATTGCAAAGACTTTCTCCAACAAAAGCCAGTCCTGTCCATAGGCTGAGAAACCAATAAGAGTAAAAAAAAAAAATACCCTGGTATATATAGTAAGTATCAACTGGTAGTAGTAAATTAACTGTGTTTCTGAAATCAATTCCACTGATTTTGAGCTTACAAATATTTTGTACGCCTTTAGCAATTTCATTTACAAAGTTTCTTTTATATAAAAGTTTGCAGGCATAACCTTTCTTTTTCATTCTGAGTTCCATAAATATTTGCTAGCATGTATGTCCCTAAACATTTGCTTTGATATACTCCTTATTTTATCACATTTTTGTTGCAGTGTTGCTTAGTACTTGTGATATTCTTTGCTTGTTTGGAAAATATTCTGATTTTTTTTTTTCTTGAATAGGACTCATTTCCAGGTTTGTTCATAACTTTACTGCCCTCACTGTCCAGCAATTTTAACTGCATAAGTATGCTGAAATACATGCATAAAATGTAACTCTGACTAAATTACCTTATTTCTGGTTTGCAGATAAAATTTTCAGTTTTTCACAAACATTGATGCTATAATAAACCAAGCGTTTATTTCATTAGGGCGGGAGTGATTGCTTTTCATTCCAGTGATCCAAAATCAATCAATCAAATAAACAAAAAACAAAGCAATTCAGGCTTTTATACTTAGTGTACAAAGAAGACATTTCCAGGTGAAAATGAAAGAACATAAATTGTGTTACCACTTCCATATTTACATGTGTCACCTGTATCTGGTGTTTTTTTTTTCTCCTCACTAGACAACCCATTGAAGACAATGCTATTAAATAACTGTTACTGATACATGAGAAAGAGAGAGAAAACATTATTACTAGTGATCATTAGTGATAGCAGGTGTTACATGATTTTGATATAAAGCTATTTACTACTGCTAGAGGGCTTGAAATAACATTTACTTGTATAATTGTAATTCAATTTATTTTATCCATCTTGATCTACATAAAAAGCATAAATTAATCCACAATGAATATTTTATGGAAATAACCTTTAGGAAAAAAATAATTATTTTTACTAATATTTGACTTGTTATTAGAAATTAGCTAGTGGTAGAAATCATATCTCAAACAACCAAAGCTATAAAAACTTCAAATATCACCTTGCTGTCCTCATAGGACTAATTTCCATCCCATTACCTTTTGCCAGTTGGTAAATTATGTGTAATATTATTAATACATATATAGCAAAACATACATGGGTCATCTTCTTTAGCCTTATGCACAGTACTACATGTGTTATCTCCATGTGGAATTAAGAGAGGCAGTCTCTAGAAGCCAAAAAGTACTTCCCATAAGAGGTATCTTAAGACAGGTATGTTGTTATGAATATTTTTCCCATCAGAGATGACTACCTTAAGCTGTCTGTGCTGCTTTTCTGTGTCTATATCTATTAAAAGTGACAAATCCTTCCTGAAATGTATGAGTTGACTTTGTTGAATTATCTGATTAAAGTCTAATCTTAACAAAAACACAGAAACTGTTAATGTCTAAGACCACCTGGTGAGAGTGGTTTGACCATAGTCCATAGTATGAAGTTCACCAAAATGAGTCACAGAAAGAATCTTTCTCCCTGTAATGGCACACAATTAAATGGTCTTGCTGCCTCAATAGGCATGGGACTTAACACAAGCAAATGTTTGGGGGACTGCAAAAAACTTATTAAACATTGTTTTCATGGTATGGCAGGATGTGAAAAAACTTATTAAAAGATATTTAGGAGGTGGGTCAAAGGTAGGGAAAGGAATGGATCAAGGTATATCAGGGAGAAAAAAAATGTGAGGGAAAAGTGACAGCGTGGGGCAGCTAACTGAAAACCAATTGTGTGAATACCAGTGAACTTTACATTCAAAGACTAGTTAGCAGGTCTGATAATAAATAGGTCTGAAGACCAACAACTAGAATAAAAGTCCATGAGCTCAAAGGTATTAAGGACCCATGTCCTGGCAACTCAAGGAGACTGGTCTATGGACCTATTATGGGGTGGATTGAGCATGTAAAGCTAGCTACAGATGAGACCTGAGCATGGCATGTATGTGTATATTCCAATAGTGGAATTCAACCCTGACAAACTGGAGCAGAACAGTCCATGGCTGCTTGCATTTGTTTGAGAGCTGTTCTGAAAAAGGCACACTTTTCTGTTTGTGTCAGTCTGTGCAGCCAACCATGTTAATAATGTGCATATGCATCTGCTGGCAGTATCTGCTCAGCCTCACAATGGGCTGGACAGATGATAGGGAGAGCTCCCCAGGTCCCATAGACCACTAGGTTTGACTGCCTCTAATGAGGCACAGACTTGTTCTGCCAATGTTCTGAATGGCAGAATCTGAGAACAGAACAAGAAAAAGGAAAGGAAAGGAAAGGAAAGGAAAGGAAAGGAAAGGAAAGGAAAGGAAAGGAAAGGAAAGGAAAGGAAAGGAAAGGAAAGGAAAGGAAAGGAAAGGAAAGGAAAGGAAAGGAAAGGAAAGGAAAGGAAAGGAAAGGAAAGGAAAGGAAAGGAAAGGAAAGGAAAGGAAAGGAAAGGAAAGGAAAGGAAAGGAAAGGAAAGGAAAGGAAAGGAAAGGAAAGGAAAGGAAAGGAAATAGCTTCTATTCAGTCACTATTATACACAAATTAAGATTCAAAAAGCTCTCATCTCTGCTGTTGAGTACTGAACTTTGTCTTGATCTCAATGCATTGTTCACATTAAGTACCTGTTTGAGTGACAACAATGGAAACTTGAAACTTGAATCACACTTTAATCTGTGATTGTATCTGAATATATCTCATCCCTGAATATTTGTTTTTAAGCTTCCTGTAGCAAGATTTACCAGACTACAGTGAAACAAGAGCTGAGAGGCCAGAAAATAAATAAATAAATAAATAAATAGAAATCCTGAAGAAAAATCATGCTACTGCCCCTTAATTCTTATTTCTTCTCCTTCTGTACTTGTACCATACTGAGTAGTCCAAGTACCTGTCCTAGGCTTCTTATCCAAGAATGAGGTGTTTGTGCTCCACTACAATATAAATAATATATAATAAAAGCATTGCAGAGTGTTGGGTTATAACCTATAACCAATATGAATATAACAGAAAACCAATGGGATTATAACTTTTAAATTATATCCTGATATTGATCTAATTTTAGAACACTCTTTTAAAATTCATCTTTTAAAAGCTCAGTTGTCAGTAACAGACAATCAGTTAATGTTTGGGAACAAAAGGAAATTACAGGGAAAGAGAATATATTAAAGGAGGATAAGAAGTAGAAAAAGACAAGAGAAAAAAAAGTAAGATCTGAAAGAAAGACAATATTCTTTGTACGAGATATACAAGAAAAAATAACTACATGAAGACAGAAAAAACTGCAAGAAAGAACTTCTTAGAAAACTTTTTTTAAAAAAAGAAGGCATTCAAGAAATCAAAGAATAAAAAAAAGATTTTTAAATACTTATTTCTGTGTATTTGTACTTAATGTAAAGGAGGGTAGATGGAAAAAGACTAAAAAATTATGAAGGGAAATATGTTGAGATATTACCAAAGGAAAACAAAACAAAACAAAACCACAAAACCAAGGTGAAGAGCAAAGAAATAGAACATTATATAGCTTGTACTTCATGTGTCAACATTTTAAATTTATCAGTGTTTTATAACATATTTTATGTTCTCTTCATTCCCATTTATTACAATCTATATTCATTATTAATCTAGTCTTGAGAGCCATGTCCTGGAAATTAAGTTACTAAAATGGATGAAAATCCATCTGCCATCTTAAATGAATTTCTAAATATAGAACTTTGTTTCTAAATATTTCCCATAATAAAGCAGATGCTTTGTTTTGGTTTAAAATTAATAGTTGGCTTTATTTCATCATAGGTTTGATTTTCAAGTTTTTCAGTGATACAGACTGCAAAGATAATTTATTAGTTGATGATTTCTCTATACACTTTAAAATTAGATAGGTCCATTGCATCAGTAAAAGCATCTTCATACCACGTGTAATGCTATATAAAGAAATAAAGATGTGTCAGCTGGTCATGCAAGTAAGCCCAATTATTCATTGTTGAAATCAAACTGATTTGCTAACTTCCAGAAAAGTTAGAAACAAAAAGAGAACACATTGAAAAAAGAGAAAACATCAGAAACATTGCCTACCAAACTCCCTTTCTGTTTTATGTATATGACCAGCATCACTGGAACGATGAAGGCAGGAGTACTGGCACAGAGGTGCAGGCTCAGGAAATTTTCTTTCTGACACGTTTTTTTCCCAGCTGGGACAAGAACACCCCAGTCCTGCATCCTGTTTACAGTACCTGTGGATTTTCACTACTGAAACAGTGGTAAGCAGCTGAAACAGAGTTGGACAATAATAGCAGAACATTTTAAATCATTTCTGCCACTTAAAGATGCAGGGAGGGTATTAGCTGTCTTGTATATGTCTATATCATAATCTATGAGCCTAAAAAATATTACTTTGCCTCCTCCAGTAGAATTCCTCCTTGAGTAGTGTAATTATGCCATTTCCATTTTAGATTTGGTCTAGGAAAGCTTTTAATTGCAAATGAAAATAATAATAAAAAAATGTATTTTTTTAAAAGGTTGAAAAATTATACTCAATTCTTGAACAAAATAGCTCAGTTTTCAGCTGCCAAATCAGACAGCTGATCACCTTTTTTTTTTCCTTCCTTTTCTGCCAGCAACTCACAACTACTTCTAGGTCTGCAGGAAGTTCCTGCATAACTTCCAAAGTCCAATTTATTTATTTATTTATTTATTGGGGGGATACAAACCTCACTGCTAAAATGATGCATTTGTACACAACAGAATCAAATAAACAAACAAACAAAAAGCTTATTTAGATGCAATATTGTCTTTGCATTCATAATTATATATTGTCAGTGTGTTTATACACTCTTAAACAGTATCAAAAAATCCCTGTAAGAGTTACAGCACCTTGGGATGCTGGAAAATACAGGTACAGAATTCTGGCATCTTCTGTTCTCCGACTTCTCCAGCTCTCTATAAATGACTGTTCAATGTTATAAAGTTCACTTTTTACCCTAGTTCTTGCAGGGTTTTTTTGTTGTATACAATATGTGTTCAGAGTGATCATAGAAACACCTCATATCTTGCCGTCTATGTTCAAAACAGATTTTTGAAGACTGAAGATGTTCATTGTTATTGCATTCCACCAGCTGAAATGTTAGCAAAAAACAAACAAACAAAAAAACGCCTACAATACTATGTCTTCTTCCTTCGTAACATATTTTGAAATCTCAAACAAACAAACAAACAAAAGTGGCAACACTGCATTTAAGGGATGCAGGACCAAAATCTTGCAATTTTAAATGTTATTAAAGTTCACTTTCAGTGCACTCTAAAGGCCCATTAAAATCAAATACTTGTAATCTTACATGCTGAATATGCAGAAGCTGTACCCAGGTATTCTTATTTTCAACGCTTGTATTCCTTAATGACTCAAAGCATTAAACTCAGGGTTTGAAGGGACCTCATCAGCCAGCAAATCCAGTCTCTCACAATTGTGGAAAACAATGAAATAGGGATTGAACTCAACATTCTCAAGATCACCTACCCTATTATCTTGTGTACAATCAAGCCAAGAAATACCTCTATAGTAAGACACATTTAAGACCAATATCCAAAGGACCACAAGCCTCAATGAGTCAGAAAAAGAGCAGGAAACAATAAGGTTGCCAGTAATGCATTAAATCTCTGAAGTGTAGGGAATTTGTTATCTAAAAGAAGTGAATGCTGTTGCTTCCCTAATGATCTTTGCCCATCTGCCCTTAGGAAAATTGTTTCCTATTTCATGACATGAAATATCTGGAAATTAGCTTAGTCATAAATATGGGAGCAAATAACACTAACCAACAACCTAGACATTTTGAAAATACCTCCCTGTGTGGAAAAAAAAAACAATCACATTCATTCTTAATTCTGAGCACTGTGAGCTTAGAAACTGTGTAGTCATTGCTAGAATAAACCCATTCCTTTCCGGGAGTCAGATTTATTGCTTATATATGTTGTACATATTAAATAGATAGTTAGATTCCAACAACTGTCTGTGAAGACCAATAAACTCAGGTCAAGGGTTGAGAGAAGAGAGGGAATCACAAACCGTATTGAATTCCTTTACTGTTGAATTATTAGCACGTTTCAACATACTAGTGACAACTATTAGAATGGCCTCTTCAGAAATTAAAGCATGGATATTTGTAGTCAGCTTCTCGGCTACAGAAAAAAAAAAAAGAAAAAGAAAAAATAAAAAGCCTTCATTTATCATTTTTATGAATTGGTTTCTAGGATATTCTTTAAATATTGTCATGTAAAATGATCCTTTTAAATTCAAAGACATATATCTAGCTTATCGTACCTTAGCAGTCATAATATGATCAAAGGAAATATTGGAAGAAAACAGTGACAGAACATGATGACCAAATCAGAAAGAAGAGTTCTTTCCTCAAAACTTGCTTTTTGTGATCAAAGAAAATTTCAGCTATAAGAATACTTTTCTTAACTATGCAGTCAGGGAATACATCATTCAACTAAATAAACAGGGAGAGCCAATCAATTGATGAATACATGTTGATTTGAAAGGTGGAGTGGGGGTGAAAGAGACAGAACCTTGGATAGGCAACTAAAGTCAGTAGTGTTGATTGGAATTTTTATGATGATATGAAATATTCTGGAAGTAAGAAAGGGACTAAACCAAGACTCCTACAAAATAATGTGTCATTGAATTCAGTCTAAGAATTCTAATCCTTATCTTCATCTCATAAATGTTTTTATTTTTTCCTTTCTAATCCCAAAATCTTTCTGAAATCTTTGATTTCAGAAATATTCCTTCAGAAGAGGAAACAGATCATAACTTTCACAGTGGTAAAGCAACAATTGATTATAGGGAGTTTTCCAATATGATGTAGATATATTACCAACTAAACCAGAATAAATAACATGACATTGAAGAAACTGAAAATATATAGATTTAAAATTATACTTTGTTTCCCAGACCAGCTCCCTGAAAGAATCAGACTGACAGAATTATAACTTTTTATTCAAAATGCTAGACTCCTGGCCATGTTTCATAGAAGTCCTTGGAGAAGAGCAACCCTTCCTTCCCTAGACTACAAATGTTCTTCAGAAGGTCCATTTCTCTTGTACCTAAAGGATAATGCCAGTAACAACAATTAAACATCTGCAAGAAATATGTAAGATCTTATGTTAAGATCAGTGTTAATCTAAATATGCAAAGGCTACCTGCAGCATACTACCACCACCTTCCTTTAAAAAACTGTGTAAACAGTTAGCACCACTTTCAAGTTACTGACTGGTACTTCACTAAATACCTATAAATAAATAAATAAATAAATAAATAAATAAATAAATAAATAAATAATCTTCAAGTGTTCATGGATCTGGTACAAGTCACCTAAGGAACATTTCATTCTAATGATCATGGAATTCTTTGACATCTAGAAAACAACATCCAGAACTATGTACACATCTGCAGAACATACAGCTTCCTGCTTAATACATTGAAAAATCTTTTCTAAATCCACATAGCTCTCAGGGTGAACTGAGGACTTAGGACTTTTAAAAGATGTTTCACTTTAAAGCAAAACCACAAGGTTATGGTTCCTTTAACCAGTGATCATGTCTTAAATACATCCTTTGCGTTAAATAACAGCTCTGCAGATTGGAAAAGAAAGACTTTTTTTTTTTTTTCCTGTCTCATATTTGTAATATTGTTCAATAGTGCACATGAATAGTTACATCTCTTCATAGTACCATTCCATATACAATCAGTTTTATTGTGCAATCATCTATCCGTGGGAAGACATGGCTACAGTCAGCTGCCAAGTTGAAATGTTTTCCAGGAGTAAAAAGCCTTCAAAACACTATATTTGCCACTGCAGATTATGTCTAGTGAGAAATTATGTGAAATGGTGTTAGGAAAGTTCAATTTAACAAAGTCCAAACAGTATTTCAAACAAAATCCTGCCACGCATTTTGGAGAACCGTGTAAGCCTGAAGAATCTATGGTTTTGTTTTTCCGTATTCCAGCGTGCTCACCTAGCACGTTTGCTTGCAGTACTGAAGTCCTGGACTTCATCTGTGAGTCTCCTTTGGATCAGGTGTGAGCCATAGAAACCATAGTCCTTGGCTGTAAGTTGGCCTTGTCCTCAAGCCATGAACAAGAGTCCTGAGTCTTCAGCCCTTTACCCAATAAGGTTTCAGACCAAAATAAAAATTTAAATTTCCTGGCATTTCCTAACTCCATTCTAGACAGTTCTTTTCCTGATTTACCGTCAGAGTAAACTCGAGTTATTTATTTTGAAGTAGATATTTAATATATAAATAACATAATTAACAATTGTAGACAGGACAAACTATAATAATAAGATTCATCTTGATCTGTTTGTAAGAGGGAAGATAAAGGCAAGAATTTTGTTTCAAGCAATGAGAAAGAAGGAAAAATGTTATACATCTTTAAAACTTCAAAGACAGGAAAACATCTGCAACATACTCCCAGAGATTACTAAAGAGATTTGGTATTTTGTGTACACAGTGTGGAACAATTGCCTGAGGTGACTTAGAAATTAAGCTTATATTCACATTTTTAAGAAAAGGTAAAGCATCGAAGAAGCTTCCAGGGTGGAGTGTAGCTGCATTCCATAGAAGTTCCCTAAGCCTCCAACCTTAGATGTTGGCCACGCTGGGGGAACTTGGTGTGCTGACTCTAAGAGGAACGGAGTGCAGTGGAGAAACCGTGGCCAGGCTCTGTAATAAGATGGGAACTCAAAGGTACATTGGAACCGATAAGCTGCATATTTGCTACCCTGGACCAACGGCCTGCCATGTTTTTGACAAAATGCTGTCTTTTTGGTGAACTTTGCTCATTATAATATCATTATAATATCAAAATACACCTCCATCCCAAAGGCTACCTGCCTCCAAGGTGCAACCACCCCTCACTGAGCATGCGCTCTGAATTTCCCTGAGCATATACCTTTAAACAAAAGCAAAAAAAATTTAGCACCAATCATAACAAAGGTAAGTATGACTAAAGTCACTCAAGCTCCACCTGATTGATAAGAAAAGGTATAAATTAGCTTAAGGGAGAGAGGATGTTAGGGAAGATATCATTTCGAAGGAAGAGGTATTATCTTGAAAGGTACATTCTGACTTCTGGGATCACTCGACGGGCTACGCTTCCCCTCCCCCCAACCCACCCCCACCACCCCACACCTTGGGACACCTTTGGATAAGAGTCAAACCCTTGGTGCCTCCCAAGCGCCCAAGTGCCTCCCTGGGAAACTCAGAAATCTCTATAGAGTTGCTTCATATCTTTTAACGTGTTTATAGACAGGCTGTATTACTCATACTTTTGGTATTTGCACTTGCTTTGCAGGCAGTGAATTTATCACCGGCAATCCAAAGAGCCTGTGTACTTGTTGCTTTAATAAATTGCACTTCTCATTAAATCTAGCCATGGTAGTTCTCACTAAACGCAACCAAACTCTGTAAGTGTGGCTGTGGTAGTTCATAGAACACGACTAGATTGAGGATGTATTATTTTATTTGTGAATCCATAATCGTGGTAGTTCAGTACCCTGACTGCAACCGGACTTGTAATGGCTAATTGGGCATCACTCCCAATTACTTTAATCTTTAACGCAACACATGGGCAACAGTAAATCTACATCTTCAGCTGAGTGCATCACAATTCCTTTTTGTTTGCTATGAAACATCCAATAGTTCTACTTTTCAAGCCTGCACATTGTACCAGGTAAAGCAGTGAACTATGTGGGTTGACACTTCTTAATAAATAATAATGGTGGTTCTCATTATTAATGGTTGTGAAGTGTTTACTTAGTATATGTATTTGTGAATTATGGTTTATAGCATAGATATGTATGAGCTAATATGGGAATGATTACCGTTAGTTAAAAATACAAAAACAGCATAAGTAATGTAACTAGCAAGAAAAATGAAAGCTTCATTTATTTGAGGATAAACTCAGTTCATAACTGTATATAAACAAGGCAGCAGAAGTAACTGGAATGTCATTATTTAAATTCATGCTTCCTTGATAAAATTAATACAAACAAAAAATCAGTTACTCTGCTTGTTCATTTTATTCCTCATTTCTTCGTGTTTTCTATAGGGATGAGGGCTGCAGCCTGGCCTCAGCTTCTTCTAGAAGCAAATAATTACTGCCCAAGTAATTATTGCCCCAGTTCTAAGTTATTCTGTGCATGCTGACTGCTAGTTTGTTTTAAGTGCAAAGTAGATGTGAAAAAATACAGAAAATTTGAAACCAAAAAGTGTCAATCACTTTTTCTTTAAAATGCTATCTTGAAACAGTAAGAAGCGTTCCATAGCAGTTTTGTTGTTGTTGTTGTTTTTTGTTTGTTTGCTTGTTTTGTCAGATAAGAATCAAAATGTCTAAAGTACCAGGGGACTTAAACTACACTGTCTGTCCTTGTCTAAGTGATAAAAGACTTAATGTTAGCCTTCCTGCTTAAATATGATATATACACAGTAGCATTTTTCTTTCCCTATACTGCCAGAAGAAGAGAAATGGCACAGCAAACATCCCCTTATAACTGAAAGCTAACCAGAAAATAGGACCCTTTTGTGAAGTTATACAATAACAGTGTTGACCAGCCTAAGCAGTTTATAACTCCTTCGAACAAGGCAGCAAAAAAATATACCACATACTAAAATACAACTAACATGTAACTTGCTTTTCGGTTACAATGCAAACTTACTCTGACAAAACTTTGTAGACATTGTCAGTTCTGATACTAAGAAATCAGGGTTATAAAGAAGAAAATAATAACAGAAGCAATATCTCTTCAAATAAAAAAGGTCTCACCAGGTGTTTTGTGTCACTGCAGTAATGGTGTCACTGTAGTAGTGACATAAATCTGAATAATTAACTTAGCCTGAATTATCTTGTTATCAGCAGCATTTATCTTCTGAGAATCAAATTTTAAGTTCTGTTTTCATCTTTTGTACAACATATATGGTTAGAGAGAAAAATCCTTAAATTTAAGCTTTTGAAAGTTTTCAGTTCACCATGATTATTGATAGAGGCATACTATACTAAACTTTCTTTTTGAGAAAATAAATGGAATAAGCAGGTTGGAAAGAAAAGGCAGAGTTCAAAACTGAAAAAATAGAATTAGTCAATGTCTAAAAAAAAATGTATTTTTTCTTTAGTGGTGAGATTTTTATATTATTTTTAATGGCACTAAAATATTTTTATTTTTACCAAGATACACAAGGAAAAATTAGAGCAATTGAGAACTTAGTTCAATTTCCCATGTAACCATAGTCTTCTGGAACTGGGAAAAACAAACAAGCAAATAAACAAACAAAAACCAACAGAAGATTAATGTAGCCTTTTTCTTTTCCTTAGGTTTCTCTGATCTTCTTATGGCTTTGCTCAACAGGCTTATACATGCTTAAGTTTTTTTTGTTTGTTTGTTTATTTATTTATTTATTTATTAGGCATGCCTGCTGTGAAAGTCCTCAGGTTTGCTTCATATTTCAGGACCTTGACATTAAATAAAATAAACATCTTTTAAGTTTCACTTCATACCTTTATTCCAGCTCTGTAATTTAAAATGGCAAGGAGCTCTGATTTAATGAATCTAACTAAACTAAGTCAACACTGTGTACGCTAATTTTCAGTATCAACTTTTCAGTATCAACAGTACGGAAATGCTGAACACACTAACAAAGGGTAACTGTGAAACATGCTTTCATTCATTCTTAGCACAAAGGTTACTGAAATAAAAATAAATTAAATAGATTATGCAGATTTTATAAAGGAAATAAAAATCTAAGTACTTCCCAGTTCTTGAACTAATATACATTTAAGTCTAGATTCCTTGAATATTTGCCTGAATTTTAATCCAACCTGAAGTCTCGCCTTCTCTTTATGTTAAAAATAAAAACATAGGATCAGAGAATCATTCAGGTTGGAAAAGACCTCTAAGATTATGTAGTCCAACCTTTAACCTAGTACTAAAGTCCATGACTAAACCATACTACTAAATTCCAAATCTATGCATTTCTTGAAAACCTCCAGGGATGGTGACTCAGCCACTTCCCTGGGCAGCCTATTTCAATGTTGTACAACCATTTCAGTAAAGAAATTTCTCCTAAGATCCAACCTAAACCTCCCCTGGTGCAACTGGAAATCAAAACATAAAAAGAAAGATGATAAAAACATAAAAATATGTTATATTTCTTATTAATCGTAGAATCACAGAATGGTTTGGATTGATAGGGGCCATAAAGATCATCCAATTCCAACACCACTGCCACGGGCAGGGATACCTCCCACTACACCAGGTTGCTCAAAGCCCCATCCAAACAGGCCTTGAACACTTCCAGGGATGGGGCATTCAAAACTTCTCTTGGCATCCTGTTCCATTGCCTCATCACACCCCGAGTAAAGAATTTCTTCCTGATGTCTAATCTAAATGCACCCTCTTTTAGTTTAAAGCCATTCCTCCTTAATCTATCACTACACTCCCTGACAAAGAGTCCTTCCCCAGCTTTCTTGCAGGCCCTCTTTAAGTACTGGAAGTCCACTATAAGGTCTCCCCAGAGCCTTATCTTCTCCAGGCTGAACAACCCCAGCTCCCTCAACATGACTTCATAAGTGAGGTGCTCCAGCCCTCTGACTGTCTTTGTGGCCCTCCTCTGAACTCACTCCAGCAGGTCCATATCCTTCTTATACTGGGGGCCCCAGAACTGTAATCAGTACTCCAGCTGGAGTCTCAAGAGAGCAGAGTAGAGGGAGAGAATCACCTTCCTTGACCTGCTGGTCACCCTTCTTTTGTTGCAGCCTAGGATATGGTTGGTTTTCTGGGCTGCAAGCACACATTGCTGACTCATGATGAGTTTTTCATCAACCAACACCCTGAGGTCCTTTTCTTCAGGGCTGCTCTCAATCCATTCTCTTCGCAGCCTATATTTGTGCTTGTGATTGCCCCAACTCAGGGGCAGGACCTTGCACTAAGCAATCCATTTGCAGGACCCTACACTTGGTCCTGCACTAAAGCGCAAGCCTCTGGTTACTTTTAGCTACTTTTAGCTACCTTTAGCTACTGTTGCACAGGTATGTCAATAAAAAGGAACAAAAGTTGCTTGTATAGTCAAAGATAATCACTGGAAGAAAAAAATGCCAGTAATATTCCATGCTTTAGAGAAAAACAACATTAAAAATTAAAAAAAAAAAAAGATTTTTCAAATTATATTTTACCTCAGTCTCTATTCACTTTCCCAAAGCCTTCCATACTGCCCTTCCACTGTGGGAAAAGAGCCATCATTTATTATAGCCTGCTCCTTTCTTGTAGGGCCCTGCCATCTCTTCTTGGTAACAGTGAAGGACAGCTGATATCTCTGAACAACCAAGCCTCACCTTTATTAGTCTCATTTTTCCCAGTTTTTCCTTACTCAAGATAGAAAAAAAATAGGAAAAAGTCATTTGTTTACAAATGTCTTATTTTTTGTATTTTATACAGTATGAAAATAATCAGAATAGTATATAAGGATATTATTGGAATGGCATATTTCTGTCAAGTTGGACATTTTCAAGTTTTCATTTATCATTAAGTATCTTGGAGGACTTTCCAAAAAGCAAATAATCTCAACAGGCAACTATAGGATTAGGAAATATTGAGCCTTCAGAATTTCCCATGGACTGGTTGCTCAAGAAATTGTTCCTCAGTATTTTCCAACACCATCCTATTGTTTGTATCTATCTGCTAATGTAGTCTCTACTTTCCGATAATTTCAAATGGTCAGCGTGACAGTGCACATGGCTCCTCAAAATAACTCTTTCATGCTGTCAGTTCTCCAGATTTCCCACATGCTACAGGTGGTTTTGGGCTCCCACCCAAAGACACCATAGGACTTTTTCTCTAAGCACGATTCTAACACTACCTTGCTGCCCAAGATAAGGTACTTTAAAAAGAAGAATAGAGAGTACAAACACTCATCATGTGACTCTTTATTATGGGGTTCACTTAAGCATATGCTCACTGTCCTGTGGACTTTACAACACATGCAGTCATAGGCATAATACAGCCAAGCACACCACAAGTCAAATGCACAGAGTGAATTTTGATAGATTCACTAAGTGAACCAAAATCTGATTATCAACAGAAATGCTAAAAAATACTTCCCACTCAAGACTACTTCCTGTCTCAGTTTGCACTTTCTACCCCCAGCTGCTTTATTACTTCACTTACTAACAAAATACTTCAAAAGTTAAGTATATAGCACAAATAGTCTTCTCATTTTTAGTAGCAGACATACTTTTGTTCATAGTTTCCAGGGAGGACCAATGAATCAGAAAGTGCCTGTGGAAAAATTTAACCCAAATATTAACATTTTAAGTAATACTGAGTTAATGAGAGTAGAACTAGATTAGAAATGCTGCTAAAATTTAACTTTAAGTGATTATCAGACAAAACATATGAGTGGATGCATCTAACGGCTTCACACGGGGATAAACTACAATGGTGAGGGAATCATGGGGTAAGATAGTTTTCTAATATAATGCCTTGTTTCTTAAAAAGAAACTGTGTATAATACATTTGAGAATGTTGTGTTAATATCATTGGACAAGACTGAAAGGATGGGAGCAGAGAAGTACATGTCTTATTCATACCTAACAGGACGTTTGCTGCTTTCTCTAATATGTATTCCTTGTCAAGCTGTGGAGTTGTTGATAAAAGCATTCACTGTAAACTTTTCCTATCCTCTCTCACAAAACACTGATGAAAACAGAAAAGGAAATGCACTGGGGAAATATGTACATGCAAAATATCAAATCAAGCTAATTTTTTTTTAAAGTAAAAGCCTCACTTTTCCATTAAAAAGTGTTGAAAGGGATTTTTTATAAAGTAGTCCTATCCAAAAGGAATTTTACCTGAGATAATTTTTGGAACAATAGTCTTTGAGCCATCATTCACCACCTGAACATTAAATATGATATATTATATATATCATATATATATGATATATTATTTATAATATAATTTATATTTATTTGATATGGTATATTTAAGACACAATACAAAAAAGAGAAATTAAACAAATCGATGCAGGATCAAGAATGGATCTCTCCTCACTAGATGCATATAGTAGTTACTGAAATTTGGTAACAGCTTTGAAAATAAGCTGGCAATTATTTTATTTAGAAATTATCTGCATAAAAACATTAAAAAAATTCAGCCTGTGCAGTTGAAAACTAATCTAAAAAGGACCAAAAAATGCCTTCCCAATGATAAAATTGAAAACATGATATTTTAATGAACTGTCTGCATTTGCCTTTGATTATTGTCTCTTCCACAAATAGTGATTGCTAGTCTGCACCAAAAAATGCATGCTCTTTGATAAAATCTTCATGTCTCTACTGGGTAGGGACACAATACACAGCAAAACTAAAATCTTCACAACAGAAGTAAAATCTTCTATATTGCTTTCTGATTTCTTCATATTTAAGTGGCTCAGGGAGGTCTTTTCTTGCGAAGTCCACTGACAGAACTATATGAAAATGTGTCTAATTTATACATAAATCTTGTTCACAGTTTAATAAACTAATTTTCCCCAAGGAAATGCTGAAGTTCCTTTATGCGCCTAGTAAATATACATCAAATCCAGAATCAAATAGGAAAACAGCAGTGCAAGGACTCCTGAACTGCAGATGGAGAACAGGAAGAGCCACTGGAATCTGTTTCCAATCTATCTGCAGAGAAGCAACCTGAAAGAATGCTGAAATGGCATCAAAGCTATATATGACTATATAGCTATACTCACAGGAGTGTACAGATGCTACTTTTGACATTTTATATTTTGTAACTGATGATTTTTCCAATTTCTTAACTCTTTGCTTTGGCTGAGTAAAGGTATTTAACTCTTCTTTCAAAGCCTGTCAGGTATGAAGTATGATTCCTCTCAGCTTTTTTACCCCCCATCCAGGGATTATCTCTTATTTTATACACAATATGGAGTTCTTGAGAGTTGAGAAATGTGCTTATTAGCTTTTTATTTTTCCTCCTCAAGAGATGGTTTGAGGTCAGTTAATACTACTGAATACCACACATCTGCTAAAAGAAATCTCCTTTCTAGCCAATTCTTTGTTAAGTAAGAGCTTAGAGCTCTGAGAGTATTCCTTTTTTTTTTCTTTTTTTTTTTTTCTTTTAAGCAAACTAGGATTTCTGTCTCTATGACTGCATTTCACTAATAAAAATATTGGAACAAATAGAAAATGTAACTTATTTAACATTTTGCTGTACATTTATGACATGCAACAATCTCTCCTGAACAAATTTGACTTTTTGGGTTACTAGATTCCTTACTTCACAGAACTGGGATAACTTTCAACTCTTATTTTATTTTGTAACAAATTCAGTTACAACAAATGAAGTTTAAAAAGAATAATGAAGATTTCTTTTATAACACATGCTTTTCTAACATGCTCTAAGTTCTAAAGACCCAGATGAAAATATGTCATGTCACAGAAAGTAGAAGACATTGCTCTGGAAAAAATCTTATGAGAGGTTTGTTTGTTTATTTATTTATTTATGTTTTATTATTTTCCTTTGGCCATCATTCTGTGAAACAGTGTGTCCATCAAGTATTGACAAATGTGTCATCAATGACAATGCTGAGCAAAAGAAATTAACACAGACAGACATTTCTTGAACTATGTGGAGTGGAGGTTTTGGAATTGAATTAAATGTGGCTTCCCAGACTGTAGACTCATAGAGCTTGACTGTAGTGGTGAAGAGCTTTTCCCTTTGAATGTCTCTTTCTCTTGAATTGTACACATTTGGCACTATTGAAGTAGCATTCTGTTTGGGTAACAGTCTAATAAATCACTTTTCTCAGGAGGAGAAAAAATGTTCTGCATTTCTACACTATGCAGCTGACAGCACCAAGTGGCTCATAAGGAAACTATGGAATTAATATTCTGCAACTGTGCAAGAAAACGATTCTGGGTAGGGTCCTATTCACCAGTCACACAAATGTGTCAAGGAGTGATAGCGTAATACTGTTTTGATATAGATTAAACATTTTAACAAGCTGAAAATGATCAGCTTAACCAAAGGTTAGAGCAAGGTACTGATAGAAGTGATTTGACTCTAGTCCAGTTTAATTTAAATGCTGGCAAAGAAACCTGAGGCTGTAAATGACAAACTGGTCACTGCCAAGATATTTTGGACCTCCTTTTTACAATATGAAATTGTTTGTTTCTGTGTTTTTTCCTGCCCCCATGCAATGTTTATACTGTTACCAATGTAAGCAAGTGTGATTTCTGTCCAAAACCCAGACATATGGCAGAAAGTCTATGTTTTCAAAGCATTTTATGATAAAAGTCCTGCATTTTATGCTAAAAGTCCTGTGAGTTATGAAAGAATAACTACAAAAGTACCCACCCAAAAGAATATTCCTGATTTGCATCCTCAAACTGCCAGTCAGCCCTTTCTGTTTGTATTTTACTATTTCTCCTTTTAAGAACAGCTGATTTCATCCCTCTGTCCTGTATTACTCAAAGAATTTCTTGATAAAAATCTTCACTTCTGCCATTTCACCATGAACGTTATGATCTTGTAATAGGCTGACATAGTGATCCATACCCACAGCTGAACCAAGGTCAGTTATTCTGGCAAGCCACAAAGTTGCCACTGTACAGACAAACCACCTTTTTGTAAAGAATGCAATATTGCTATGGCCAAAATCCATTTATAATGTGTAAAGCAGCCTTTCAAATCAATCAGAGCTAGTGAGCTGTAAAGGAATTGCATCTCAAGGAATCTCCTTGCACTTCCATTTTAATGCATAGCATCATTATAGATCTCACATCACATAAAATCTGACTTCAGTGAGAACAAATGAGGGCAGTAGATCTTTTAATTTCCACTGACAAGGCTGCAACTGTAAATCATCTTCAGAGTTGCATGGAAGTCACAGAACTATAGGAGAAAACAAAATAAAACCATAAAAAATAACTTTTGTGTTGTCTCTCTATTATGCACAGATGAAAAACTGTATACAGGGCTAATGCCCGAGCCCTGAAAACAGTTACAAGTATAAGAACTTTTATGCATATCAGTAGACCCAAATTCAACCAGAAAGCAAATCTGGTGGGACAACACCCGTTCATATGCATTTCTAGGTTCAAAGCATTAGAAAAGGTGCTGGATGTAAGTACTCTGTTTTATTTCCACAATCTATTTGGGCATTATAAACTGCAAATATCATGTGGAATTTTAAAATTTTATCTAGGAGATAGTGAAGTATCTTATCCTCCAGAAAATTTCCGTGTCAGTGAAGGTGTAACCTCCAAGACACCAGTGAAAAGTTTATCAGCTCTGCAAGGATCTGACAGTCTTCTCAGCAGTCTGTGAAAGTGTCTACTGCTGCTCTACTGGGTGGATGGGAGGTGTTTAAATTTTCAACAACAAACACAAAAACAGCCGCTGGCAAAAGAAGTGCTAGTTACAAACTCAGTACAGCAAAAATACTGATGCTCTAGTTCAAGCATCAACAGCTCATTCCCTGATGACACAGCTAAATGGCTTCTACTAATTCCCATATCTTCTACTGAGTATGAGAAGACTGTTCCATCTGTCAGCAGTGGAGGGGGTGGGGGGGGGTAGGAAGGAAGACACGCCAATTTGCTAAGAAATAATATCTGTCTTACAGCAGCAACAACAGCATAGCAATAACATGCCAATATGCCATTAGCAGAGCTAGAGCCCTATGTTTCAGTGGTTTCTTGGCTGTGATAAAAAGATATGTAATGAATCTTGTCTGTACAGAAGTCAGTCCCGCTGTTAACTCATTGTTGGCAATAAGAAAGTTACAAATGCTAAATTTGCAAACACTGGCAAGGCCTAAGGCACTCTGCTTTGAACTGTGGGGAGTGAAGAATTATGCTGCCTCCAGGGAGGACTTCTTGTCTAAAGACAATGTTTCACAGGTATAGCAAGAATGAAGTGGTTATTACAAATGTGGTAGAAAAATTGCTCCAGGATATGGGCAATAAACCTAACAATATGGAAGAAAGTTATGGCAAACAGTTGTAGTTGACTAAATATCTACTCGTTTTATTCACTATCTGTACTAAAAGTTCTCCAGTAGTGTGCAGGAGTGAGGAATGCTCGGCTGCCACTGCTATACTACTTCCTACGCAATGCAAAACCCCCTCGTGTCCTAGTCCTTTTGTGTATTTAAGTGGGAAACGGCAAAAAAGCTTTACCTTAATTATTATGTTTCCTCTTGTGGACCATGAAGGAAACAAGTCCCATGCCATCCTTCAGATAAGGCAGTGCAAATAGACATTAATTTTGTGTGAATGAGATAAGGTTCTTGTATTTTTTGTTTCACATCATTCCTTTGGTCAGAGCTTGCTCAAGAGAGCACAAGAATGATTTAGGTGTTCTTGTTTTATCAGAACGCCTCCACATATTTTCTTTCTACAGGATGTGTTAAGTAATAACTGAATTTACATTTTTCGTTTTGTTAATTCTAAATATTCTAAATATTCTAAAGAACATGTGCCAAAACATCATCTACAGAGTAACCCCACATGAGCAAAAGTAGTGAAGCACAGCATAACACTTACTTCTTCCATTCTAGGATGAACTCTGAAGTATTGTGAGTTATCACCAAACTTTGCGAGTACAACTTGAGTATCATTAAGTAAGCAAAAACAAAGTTCCCTCTATATATAATATATTACTGAGAAAGACTAAACAAAAACTGACTTTCCATTTCATAGAAAATCCCACTTTAACCATCTTTCTTGTGTTTGCATGTCCACCATTTCCAGGTGTTATCTGCTTTCTATACTCTTTTCATTACTGTACTTCTCACTCAGAATAATTGAACCCAACAGATGGTAGGATTAAAGACTCTAAATATATGAGAATTTAACGAGTGGAAGCACATATCATGTCCTTAAAACTTGCTGCTATCACAGTCATATTACCTTAATAAAGCTTTCTATACTGTGATTTACATTGCTTTTCTAGTATTTTGCTAGGGTGAATTCAGACAGCTGAGCAAATCATTAGTGGAAAAACATGCAGACCATGAGCCTGTACCCCATAAAAGTGACTGAGTTATATTAGAGAATGTGACTTCAGTGAGGAAGCCACACAGGTTATGTGTCACTATCTTAATTTGTACAACTGTTACATATGGAAAACAATTCAAAAAGCTAATTCCTTAAGGAAAAACACCAGCTAAGCCACAGGAAGAAGAATTCCTTCCCCATATTTCACAGATTATGGGAGATTTTTTAAATGTGCAATAAACTGCGTATGGAAAATAAGGAGGTGACTGGTGATAGACAACATGGCTTCACTAAGGGCAGATTATGCCTGACAAATCTGGTCGCCTTCTACAATGGGGTTACAGCACTGGTGGATAGGGGAAGAACAACTAACCTCATCTACCTGGACTTTTGCAAAGCATTTGACACTTCCCCATGATATGCCAGCAATGTGCTCTTGCAGTCAACAAAGCCAACTGTATCCCGGGCTGCATCAAAAGAAGGGTGACCAGCAGGTCAGGGATGTGATTTCCGCCTTTACTCTGCTGTTGTGAGACACCACCTGGAGCACTGCATACAGTTCTGGGGCCCCCAGCACAAGAAGGACATGAACCTATTAGAACGAGTCCAGAGGAGAGCCATGAAGATGATCAAGGGACTGGAGCACCTGTCTCATGAAGACAGGCTGAAGGTGTTGGGGTTGTTCAGCCTGGAGAAGAGAAGGCTCTGAGAAGACCTTATAGAAACTTTACAATATTTCAAGGGGACCTACAGGAAAGATGGGGAAGGACTCCTTGTCAGGAATTGTAGCGATAGGACAAGGAGGAATGGCTTTAAACTTAAACAAAGCATTAAACATTAGGAAAAAGTTCTTTACTTGGAGGGGTGGTGAGGCACCGAAACAGGTTGCCCAGAGAAGCTGTGGATGCCCCATCCCTGGAAATGTTCAAGGCCAAGTTGGATGGGGCTTTGAGAAACCAGGTCTAGTGGAAGGTGTTGGAACTAGAGGAGTTGGAACTAGATGATAAACGGAACTTTAAGGCTCCTTCCAATCCAAACTGTTTTATGATTCTGTGATACTCATATTTGATTAGTTATGTTGGAAAGCCGTTCCTGAAAAAAACAGCTAGAAGTAAGAAGTTTGTTCTAGCTTATAAGAATTTAAATGTTATTCTTAGGATGTCTTTAACTGTGAAGAAATTTATGTTACCTGGAAAAAAAATAGCAGCTGGCTTCCTGAAACAGTAAGAATGAAATACAAATGTGTTATAATAAGAATACATTATAATCCACCAATGGGGGAGAAAAAAATTGAGTTAAATAATCTAAAGAACTGGCTCTCAAAATATGAAAAAAAAATTCTCTTTGAAATATTTCTCCAAATTACTTAACTCTTCATTTTTCAAAACTGGAAGACAGTTGGAATAAGCGTCCCAAATATTTCCCAATTTTCATTAAAAACTGAGAAGTGTAGTTCTGACACAAAACATAAAAGAGAAGAAAGCTTCACAGTTTGAAATGTGCTCTTTTCTGTAATTCAACAACATACTCACTTTGAAATTGTACAGTGAAGAAGAAACAAGAACTACCTCCTTTCTATTCTTACCCACTTTATTCAAAGAGAGATTTTAAAGACAATGATTAAGAAAATATACTTGATCGCTCATAAAAGATGTGTGATGTAGAATACCACAAAATTACCATTACTTCTTTTCTGAAGATTGAGATTAAAATATCCACAGGTTCTAATTGCCTGCATTCACTTGTTATAAATGAGACCTCTATGTTCATTCGTTGTACAGTAAATCCAAATTTTTACCCACCTTTTAATTCAGGCAGAAGTCCTACCAAATACAAAACTCAGGATAAATGCTACACAAATCAAGTCTGTTTAGTCATTTTTATTATGTTTTACTAAAATGTCAAAGTCCTTTTCCAGTCTGACTCATTTATTTGTATTTTGTAAACTAACATGCATTTTACCCTACTTTATAGAAAGAGTCAAAGTTAAAGGTATGGTTTTGGATGAGAGGATAGATAAGATACTCTAGTTCTAAATGACTTTCCATTGTATATCTTCATTATGTGTAACATTTATTGTATAAGTACATATAAACCTACTGCAGTGGAGTAGTCTTGTGTATGGCCATAGTTTCTACAGAAGGTCTGGCTTTAGCATTTTGAGGCAGGCATGAAAAAGCCTTGCCAGTTTTGATTTTTAACTTCTTTTTTCCTCTCTCTCTCTCTCTCCCCTTTTTTCTTTCTTTCCTTCCTTCCTTCCTTCCTTCCTTCCTTCCTTCCTTCCTTCCTTCCTTCCTTCCTTCCTTTCCTCTCTTCCTCTTCCTTTCTCTCTTCCTTTCTTCCTTTCTTCCTTTATCTTCCTTTCTTCCTTTCTTCCTTTTTTTCCTGCTATTGTCCATCTGTTGCTTACAAAAGCAATTCATTAATGTCCAGTTTCCCTACAAAGGCAACAGTAAGCTGTTCTTTGAGAAAAAAAAAAAAAATCCAGATCCTTCTATTTTCATAGAGGGTTTGTGTACTTACTAGGTTTGCCAGAACTGGAATTCTGGCTTTCTTAATTTTAAAACTCTCTTTTTTTTTAAATTATTCTCTCTGTATCCTTGGGTTCTTGAACAAAGTGAAAAATATGTACAATAATATTACTCCAGTAACATCACAATATTTATCTTTGCATGCATGATGCAGTCATGAGAAGATTAATTACTGACACACTACTATTTTCTTTTAACACTTCTGTACTTTCCCTTATTTTGGGAATCCATAATGTTAGGCCATCTTTAGGCCATCTTTGGTTTTAAGTTAAACTCCTGCTTCTGGCAGCATTTCCTGTTATCCATGGCTTAATATAATACATATCAGAAATATGTATGATGTATCACAGATGAAGACTCAGATGTAAATTATCTTAGCTATTAATGCAAAATCTGTTAGACAATGTGAATTATATATTTGAGGGCAAAATTGCAGCTTATAACTTTGCTCTACAGTGGCTTTAAAAAACATTTGTATATTTGCAGAATAAGATCTCAGTTCTTCTGGTCTTGAAGTTATACTGCTGTATGTACTTTTAGGGCCAAAGACATAATGATGTTGAATAGAATATTTCCAGCAGTCTGATTAAACAATAGTGAAATTCTTGTAGCACTCCTAAAAATAATAAAAATAAAATTAAAAAAAGTCTGCTACAATTTGAATCACCACACATTAATATGTATTTCTTAAAAACAAAAGTGATCAAGAATGTAAAATATATGAAATTGCTATAAACTGATACAAAATAAACTACAAATCAAGGAAGGAGAGAAAAAATGTAGCAAACTTAATGAAAGCAGCACAGAGGAATTTAAATGAATGACCTTTTAGTAGAAACCCAGTAAGTTTTGTGTAGGAAAAAAAAAGAAAAAAAAAAAGCATGAAAATTGAGAGGCGTGCAACTTGAGCAGCTATACCTTTACTCAAGTATTACTTCAGATTCTAAAAAGAGAATTTCTTCCCATGTTTCTTGGAGAATCATAGAATCATAGAATATCCCGAGTTGGAAGGGACCCATAAGGATCATCAAGTCCAATTCCTGTGTTTAATACTGGCATCGTAGAGAGCAGGATCTTCAGGGAGACAACTGTTTTTAAATAGCTTTTGTATCACTACAATTTTTTATTAGTTTTAAAGTATTCACATTTTTCCCTGAAGTCTCCTTTTATTATAACGCTATTTCATATTTACTTCACAACATGGGATACCTGATGATTATTTTTCTAATTAGACATATAACCATACACAAAAAAAAATATGCAACTGATCACAGACAGTGTGTATTTAACAGTCAGAGGTGTTTAAATATGACTTAAATTATTGACATGGCCAGTGAAGATGGTTCTATGCATGAGAATGCACCATGACTTCATATAAGACAAGCTATGTCTTTTTAGTATGAATATCTGGTGTGAAGAATAAATATTCCAAAGACTGTGACTCACCAGTTGAAAAAAAAAATGTATCCAGAAATCTTAGCAACTGGGGGGAGGTGTGGGGGGGTAACATGGTAAAAAAATATTTCCTGAAAGTAATGCTCACATGAAAGAAGATCTCACTAGAAATCTTCCAGGGGATTCAGCCACTGTAAAAATAATTTGTTTCCTTTTCACTGACTTGAAGATAGCCTGAGGTCACTATTCTTTATATTTTTAAAGAAGCTACTTCATCATATTCTTTTCCAATTTTGCCAAAAAGAAAATGAAATTATTGCAAAGTCCTCAGCTAAGCAGGAGGGGAGAGAGAGAGTAATGGCTGGGTATTTCTAATACCAACCACAGTAAAATGTTACTCCATTGGATTTTGTGAATTGTACATGAATATTAAATTATGTTTCCATCTTAGAATCATAGAACAGCTTGGGTTGGAAGGGATCTTAAAGACCATCTAGTTCCAACCCCCCTGCCATGGGCAGGGACACCTTCCAATAGACCAGGTTGCTCAAAGCCCCATCCAACCTGGCCTCAAACACCTCCAAAGACGGGGCATCCACAGCTTCTCTGGGCAACCTGTTCCAGCGCCTCACCACCCTATGAATGAAGGTGCATTCTGCAGCCAAATTTAAACATATATAGACACAGATAGATATAGATATAGATGATATATAGATATAGATATAGATGATATATAGATAGATATAGATGTAGATGTAGATGTAGACAGATGATATAGATATAGATAGATATAGATATAGATATAGATAGATGATATAGATATAGATTAAATATAGATATAGGTATAGATAGAGATATGGATATAGATTAGATATAGATATAGATAATAGATATAGATATAAATATAGATAGATGATAGATATAGATACATACGGATACAGATAAATACAGATATAGGTATAGGTATAGATAGAGATAGATGATTAGAGATGATAGAGAGATAGAGATAGAGATAGAGATGATAGAGATAGAGATAGAGATAGAGATAGAGATAGAGATAGAGATAGAGATAGATAGATGATATAGAGGTAGATATAGGCCAGTCAGTCTCACCCGTCTGCATGGCAAAATCATGAAGCAGATCCTCCTGGAAACTATGCTAAGTCACATGGAAAATAAGGAGGCGACTGGTGATAGCCAATGTGGCTTCACTAAGGACAGATTATGCCTGGCAAATCTGGTCGCCTTCTATGATGGGGTTAAAACATTGGTGTTAGAGGAAGAGCAACTGTCATCATCTACCTCAATTGGTGCAAAACGTTTGACACTGTCCCCCATGATACCCTTGTCTCTAAATTGGAGAGACGTGGATTTGATGGATGGACAACTTGATGGATAAGGAATTGTCTGGATTGTCGCACTCAGAGAAACAGTTGTCATCAATGGCTCAATATCCAATGGGAGATCAGTAAAGAGTGGTGTTCCTCAGGGGTCAGTATAGGAGCCGGCACAGTTTAACATCTTTGTCAGTGACATGGACAGTGGGATTGAATGCACTCTCAGCAAGTTTGCTGATGACACCAGGCTGTGTGGTATGGCTGACAAGCTGTAGGGAAGGGATGCCATCCAGAGGGACCATGACAGGCTTGAGAGGTGGGCCTGTGCAAACCCTGTGAAGTTCAACATGGCCAAGTGCAAGGCCTCTCTCTCATGATACCCTATCTAGAATAGTGCTTACAGTTCTGAGGCTTCCACCATTAGAAGAACATGGACCTGTTGTAGCCAGTCCGGAGGAGGGCCACGAAGCCGATCAAAGGGCTGAAGCACCTCTCCTATGAAGAGAGGCTGAAGGAAATAGGGTTGTTCAACCTGGAGAATCGAAGGCTCCAAGGAGACCTTATAGCTGCCTTCTAGTACCTAAAGGGGGCCTATAGGGAAGCTGGAGAGGGACTCATTGTCAGTGAGTGTAGGGATAGGACAAGGAGGAATGGCTTTAAACTTAAAGAAGGTACATTTGGATTAGACACTAGGAAGAAGTTCTTTACTCAGAGTGTGGTGAAGCACTGGCCTAGAGAAATTTTGGATACCTCATCCCTGGAAGTGCTCAAGGCCAGGTTGGATGGTGCTTTGAGCAACCTGGTCTAATGGGAGGTGTCCATGGCAGAGGGCTTGGAACTAGATGATCTTTAAGATCCTTTCCAAACCAAACTATTGTATGATTCTACGATTCTATATAGATAGATACAGACACAGACACAGACACAGACATAGATATAGATATAGATTATAGATATAGATATAGATATAGATATATAGATAGAGATATGGATATATAGATAGAGATATAGATGATAGAGATATAGATATAGATATAGATAGATACAGAGATGCAAGCTTCCACGATTAGTTGTGCATGCACTCTTAATTACTTTTATTTCCTGCTCCTCCAGCTCTGTGTAGAAGTGCAAGAACACAAAAAGGAGAGAAGGAAATTTGGTGAACGCATCAGAAAATAATCAATGCACTTGTAAGGAACCACCAGAAATTCAAATATCAGCCACAGACCTCTTACAGAGCTAGAAGAGTAAACCTAGCTGTTTTCCAGCTTTCACAAGTGTTTTCTGCCTATGATATAGATGCTAGCAGCCACCTTTAGGTGATAGATTTCCACCACACTGCACCGTACCACATTCCAGATGATGAAGCATCTTAGCATTGACTGACTGGTAGTAAATCAGCTTTATTAAAAGTACCCACAAAAGTCACCAATCCCTTTTCAGTCCTTCCTCCTCCATTTCAAAAGGGCAGTTCATGAACTGGGGTTGAGTAATGGTGTGGCTATTGAAACAATTTATGAAGTGAAGACCATATCTTAGAGGGTAAGCAGTTTGTATAATAATAGATTCAGCCTAATTATTGTGAGAAAATCTTCCTATTCAAAAAGGCTTTCTTACTAGTTAGTAGCTTTTTATTACACATTAGTCTTTCAAACATACTAGGGACTTAAAAGGTTCGACTGAGGTGAACTTAATTGGGGAAGTGCTGTTTCAGCAAAATGCCATAACATGTACATCACTCCTAAATGTGTGGCTACCCTGATTAAGTTGGAGACAGTTTAGGCACAGAGCTAAGAGATGAAAAGGATTTATGGGTGTAAAAATGTTTTCCTCCCAAAACTCTTAGCGCTTTCAACACATAAATACATAACCCACAATGACATTAGTGTTCTGTGACTTACAGTGTTATTACAGAAAGAGAACCATCTTATTTATGAAGGGAAGGGAAAGGAAGGGAAGGGAAGGAAAGGGAAGGGAAGGGAAGGGAAGGGAAGGGAAGGGAAGGGAAGGGAAGGGAAGGGAAGGGAAGGGAAGGGAAGGGAAGGGAAGGGAAGGGAAGGGAAGGGAAGGGAAGGGAAGGGAAGGGAAGGGAAGGGAAGGGAAGGGAAGGGAAGGGAAGGGAAGGGAAGGGAAGGGAAGGGAAGGGAAGGGAAGGGAAGAAAGGAGAAAAAGAGGAAAGGGGGAGAAAGGGGGAAAATGGGGAGAAAAGAGGGGGAAAAAGATAAAAGGGGGGGAAAGGGAAAAGGGATATAAAAGGGAAAGAGTTAAAATGTGAAAGGGGAAAAGTGAGAAAAGGTGGGAAAGGAAAAAAGAAAGAGAGAGATTCAGACTTATGTCAAGGAAAAGAATTTTGAAAGCAGAGAAGAAAGCCACAAAGCAGTCTCAAAAACATGAATAGCAGAAAACTGTAGACACAAAAAGGCATTATAGAGAAGAAAAGGAAATGCATAGTAACATGAAGAAACATGAATCAAGATGAGGATAAAATGGAATAAATAGAAGGGTTACATAGAGATGACAATAATAGGAAAGAATAAATAATAAGAGGCTGGGAAGCTCAGGGAGAGTGGAGAGAGGAATGAGATGTAGTTACTTCTGATTATGAAAATTTCATGAAAGAGGATAGTATAGGGACTGTAACCTATTATAAGAGCTTCAATTGACAGACTTACTTTTGGGAGTGATATATATAAGGCATTTCTCTCTCTCTCTTTCTCTCTCTCTCTTTTTTTTTTTTTTTCTTAGTATATCTAATAATATTGTTCTGGTCTGCTTGTTAAAAAGATACTGTAACTGACTTCCAGATAAAAACACACATCTCTAGGAAATAAGTTTTCCTATGTTATAGTTCTCATGAAAGCTCATTCTTTTAATACATTCTTCTTGTCCTATAACACACAAATGCTACCTTGGGGCACACTTTCAGAGAATTCTTGCTTTTCTTAGGTACATAAGGTCAATATGAAGTAGCTTTAGCCTCAAGCTACTGGAAACACATACTAACAGAGAGATTCTGTTACTGCACTGACAGTTGCTTAATTATATCCAAATACAAGTGCCTGATATGGACATATTTATATCAGGTGGGATGCTACCTCCCATCCAAAGGCTATCTTTTTACGTACTTTTAAATTTTCCCTGTAATTGAAGGTCCAGCGTCCAGAATGCCTATGTGGTAGAATGGTTTTCCTGGTGGTTTTGGCTTTGAGATTGAAAATCCGCTACAGCTGTATTTTATTAATGTTTACAAGATGAAAATGGCACAAAATGAAAGATGGCAAACCTGTTTAGCAACACAATGCACACCTTTATTTCTTCCACTGTTTCTTTTATAAGAATTATTTCAAATTCATTGGCTAGGATGCAGTATATAAATCTGAACTGGTGTGGTAGAATATTAATGTATGGGTTTCCTTACAGTGCAAATGACATAATACTCAAACTAATTAGCACATATGTATCACTTTGTATCCAGTAAGATCCATACAAATGTTAACAAATCAATTCTCACAATACCCCTGCGAGGAAATGAGGTAATTATCCTGAACCCCATGTAACATATGGAGAAGCTGAAAGAGAGAGGTTAAAGTGTTATTCTAGTCAGAAAACTTACACCGTGAATTGGTGTAAGCTTTTTGCTTGTGATTTCTCATTGATTCTGACATCAGCTCTGCTAAGGTAACAGTATTTCTTTTCCAGAGCCAGGCCTGCAAACTCAAGTTTTGTGCTGGCAGACAAGAATGGACAGTTTGACTGGGGAGGGTTGCACCATTGTGCCTTCACCTGGGTTACCTGAGGCTCACCTGACACATCCTACAACACTAGTGACATGGGTACAGGGGAGACACCTTGCTCCTTGACCTTCTTCCCAAATGTTTTCCTTCATGAAGTCTTTTCCTTTTGTGTGCGTGTGTGTGTGTGTGTGTGTGTGGTTCAAATGAGGCCACCCAGTGGCCTCACTGTGTTTCAGTTACAGTCTAAGTGACACTTTTAAAGCACTTCTATGGGTCTCCTAAGGGAAGTATAGTAGACAAGCCTTTCTTACTTGTCTCTGAGAGAAAGAAGTAAAATTATTTCTGACATTAACATAAATAGACTTGCCTTTTATACACATAAGGAACAGATCTGTTATGTGAGAAGAGGCCATGGTTATGCAGTTCATTTTTGGAAGGAAAACAGTTTTAAAATACTTTAGTTCAGTGGAAGCCAGTTACTGCTTGACCTTTGGAATACAGAACTAAAATCTGCCTTGTTATATACAAGTAAACTAATAATAATTCACATAATCTACTTTCTATCTCCCAAATTAATTTTGTGAACACATCATACAGAGGGAAAATCTGCAATGCAAATTGACCAGCCCTTGTGTTGAGATAACAAGGTGATGATTACAAGGAATACTCCCAGAAGAAAATATATCTAGGTCAATGATAGGTCAGGACCATATATCATTTTTTTCTAGGCAGTTGCAGCGCTATTTTATAATTCAACCTTTCACGGTTATGCAATACTGCTCATATACAGTGCATTATCACTGCACATTTTGGAGGACAGCCCATTGTGTGGGACACTGCCTTCAAGAATTTATAAGTTCAAGAATACACAGCAAGAAATAAAGGACAACCATGAGAACAGAATAATTTGTCTAAAGTCATCCAAAAAGCTAGAAGCAGGTAGAATATTGTCTCCCTGTTTTCTAAGCCTGTGCTATAATGGCTTTGAAACTGCAAACATACCTTTGTCATGGCTGTATTCTTATCTGTAAAGCATGGAAGATCCAATAATTAGACACCACTTTTTTCACTCCAATAAATTAATTCACTCCAATAAATTAATTAGAATTGAAAATTTGAATGTACTACAATTTTCTATACTTAGAAAACAAAGATAGATAATATATATAATATAGACATATAGATAAACTAATCACAAAGGATAAAAGAGTAATTTTTTTTCCAAACTTTGATTTGCCTGTGGATTTTCTGAAGAAACAACAACCCATGCAGTGCTTTAATTTAGACTTCTAATAATGCTTCTTGTTCAGTTTAACTTTTAAATGCTAGCTCTTACAGAAAAGCAGGCTATCTCTGACAGATATAATATCTGCACATAATGCTCACCAGGTCAAAGAAGTTCAGGAATAAAGTCAGGTTTTACTCTAGATCAGAATAAAACAATTAGGTAATTCACCTAATTAAGTACTACATATTTGATAAACAAAATAGATTTTGTACTGTTGGTATATCAAGAGAGGTACTTACTGGTAATTAATCATCTATCATAATTTCCAGGACTTCAATTGTCAACCACAATTATGCATAAATTCCTGTCATTAACAGAGACCTAATCAAGCAAATCCAACTTCAGATATTATTATGTCAGGGCCACCAAATGGTACAACTAAATAGAAGCACCTCACAAGTAAACAAATGAACCACAGTAATCCCCCTTAAAACAAAACCAAAGGTGGGGGGGCAGATCTCTCAATTGTTCCTTCACATGATGTTTTCAATATCTATTTTTTTATGAAAGATAATTGATGAAAACTTTGGGCAGGGATTCATCTAATAGCCTGGAAACAACTTTGTGCTGCTCCAAAACCTGTCTTGCCATAGGACACTGCTTGGGGAAATATGGCTTCTTTGGAATACATGAATTTTCTGGGCATTTTTATGCTTCCAGAATAGCTACTTCAGACTGACTCATTGTTTCTTTGAATTGGAGCCAGATCTAGTGTCATAATGAATGAGCCAACTCCATTTCTGACTCCATATTTTTATCACTTCTAATTCACAATTTCTTCACTGACTGCAAAGTAAAACTGCCTGTGCTTAGAAATGTACTACACCAGAATACCTTGTAGCTATCTACTTAGACCTGGTTGGTAAAATACATGAAGTTACATTCCCCACATAAATAAATAATTAAGAAGCAACATGCGACAAAATTCTATCTGTCCCATGGGACTACAGGTTATAGAGAAAAAATGTCTAAATGAATGATTCTAACCATGTATAAAAAAGTTTATTTCAAATCACTGATTAAAATGAGGATTACATTTAATGATGAAGGGTGTCTATAAAACTGCCATTAGGGCAAATGTTCATACATTTTAAGTTCATACACTCTAATAAAATGCCAAATTAACAGAAAAGAAATTAACAGAAAGAACCAGGAGCTGCCATACCCAGCTTTCACAATGTTTTATCAGTGAGGTTTTCAGTTATGAAGGAGTATTGATATTTATTTGAACCTTTTAAATACAGAAAATACTATAAAACTTTCTGTAGTTCACAGAACTTAGAATTTGCATTCTTTTTAGTATTCTACATATTATTGATGCATATTTTGAGTTCATATATTTCTAAATGTGTCTAACAGAAATGTATACACATAAGAATTTTAGTAATTAACTAATTAATGCATATTTCCACAGATGGCTTTGCTTTTATTCTAGTTACTACAGTTGCATTTTGACATTTAAACCAATAGGTGGCACCAGGAATTTCTAGAAAATATCTATAAATTTTACACATTTTTGATTGCAAATTAGATGCCAGGTGATCAGTAGCCAAACTAACAGCTAGATATAATTAATAATTATATAGCAGTAATTGGAATATGTGGGACGCATAAAAGAAAGAAAAAAAGAAAAAGAAACTAACAAATTATGGAATTCAAAAAACAGATGGAATCGGAAATCACAACCTAATCTGAGACTGTCAGTATAGATTTACAAGAACTGGTCCTGGCAGCAACTGTATGATAGCATCCAGAATGATACAAATCAGAAAGGTGCAAATTGGAGAAGCACAAATTACTGTGATATTATTTCTCTTCAGTTCAGAAAATAAGATCCCTATAAGACGTCTTAAGCTAGACATCAAAACTTAAAGCACCTCAAAAAGTTTTTGGTAAAAAGCATTGAATAACTGAACATTTGATGAGTACACAAAATTTTAAATCATGCCAAATCCAACAGTGTCTGAGATGACAGTTCAGAAAATGTGAAATACACCCAAATACAGGTAAACTGCACCTGTGGTCAAGGGAAGGGTACACAAACACAAGTGATACAATGTCCTGACCCATGAAGGTATGCCATAGTTTGTGCAAAATACGTAGAACAAGAGACAAGGTGCTTCTATGTCAGAAATCATTAGAAGGAGAAAAGGATATTGGGCATTTCTAATAAAAAGTGAAATAATAGCCAAAGTAATTTACTGCTAGATCCTAACTGGATCTCTCCAAATCAAAACTCTTGGAAACTCTTTGGCAAGGCATGCCTGACTAGACTTAATAAAGAAAAATAAAAAAAAGAACAAAGCGAAGCAAAACAAAATAAAGCTTCTCACTCTTCTTTTGCAGACTCCAGAGAAAGAAGAAACCAGAGCTTTGCTGTCCACTATCCTCTAGGTTCTGCAAATAATTAATTTCTTACTTCACTAAACAAACTATAGAGTAGAAGTAACATAGAAAAAGAAGCAGGAAGCTAAAACAATATTTCAGGTCAGATGGAATAAATTCTGTCCTGGACATTTCTTTACTGAGGTGGGGAAAAAAAAAAAAAAAAAAAAAAAAAAAAAAAAGAGAGAGATCTTTAATCTAAATTTTGTAACAAACAATAAATGTAAAGAAAACAATTTTCTTTTTTTTGAAAGACAAATATTTGTTTTGTATCACAATGCCAAAAGAAGATATTTCAAAGTTTCTTTCTTCTTTACTATGGAGGAAAAGGAAGGTCTAGCTATTGAATAAAATGTTCTTTAGTCTATAACAGAATAAAGCCATATTACTAAATAAGTTTATGTAAAATCACACTAAGAATATATACGCTTGGCATACACACCCATACACCAGTCTGTAAACAGTCTGAAACTGTGTCTGTCTTAATATATTGGGGGTTTGTAGCAAGGTTTTGGCAGTAGAGGGCCTTCAGGGGTCTACCTTTGTGAGAAGAGCTCAGCAGCTGCCCCATGTCAGATCAGAGTCAGCTCCAGCTGCTCCAAAAGGGACCTGCTGCTGGCCAGAGCCGAGACAGAGATGTTGTTTGGGCTTCTGAGAGAGCAGATTGAAGGAAGGGAAAGAACTGCTGCACAAGAGCAGCTGGGAGAGAGGAGGGAGAACCAGCCCTGCAGACCCCAAGGTGAGAGCAGAAGGAGGGTAGGAGGTGCTCCAGGCACCACAGCAGCAGTTACCCTGCGGCCTGTGGAGAGGCCCCCTGGTGGAGCAGGCTGTCCCCCTGCAGCCCATGGGTCCCACATGGAGCAGATCTCCATGCTGCAGCCCGTGGAGGAGCCCCTGGTGGAGCAGGTGGATGTGGCCTGGAGGAGGCTGCGGCTCATGGAGAGCCCCCACAGGAGCAGGACCCGGGCCGGAGCTGCAGCCCGTGGAGAGGAGCCCACTCAGAAGGGTCTGGCAGGAGTGGGGGGTACCCAGCTGTAGCAGTCCATTCCTGAAAGATGTACCCTGTGGTATACAGACCCATATTGGAACAGTTCTTGAAGAACTGCACCCTGTGGGAATCCCACAGAGGATCAGTTCAGGAAGGACTGCATCCTATGGAAGGGACACCATGGTGGAGCAGGGGAAAAGAATGAGGATAAAGTAGTAGCAGAGATGAAACATTTGGAAGCAAGCTGCCAAAAGCCAGTTTCTGCTGGTGAGAGACTGCCTGGCACTTTCATCAAATGGGAAGGACATTTCTATCCCATGCAAGGAAAGCATTGCAGAAACCCATTTTTTCTTCATCTGAAATGTCATGTCTACACTACATAGAAGAAACTCAGGGTTTAAAAGATAACATAGCTACATATTCATGATATAACACCTTACATCTTGCTTCTCCACAGAACTAATGAGAATTCAGTGCTGATTGTTCTCATGGACTCAGATACTTTTTAAAGCTTATAGTTTATAATATACTGTCAATTAAGATAACTAGTTGTTGGACTAAAATTCTTTCTGAAGTAATTACATCCATGCCTACATGTACCTGGATATTTTGGCTGTATTTGAACCTTCATTGTATGTATTAAAAACTGCATAACTTGCAAAGATAATCTTGTTGAGACCACTCTCTTTAATTCTTCTGAAGTATTGAACAGTAACAACAGGTCATGGCTTAGTTTTGCAGATTATTTTATTGTCACATATCAGGGCAGATCAGCACATGGAACAAAAAAAAAAAGAAGCGTTTTCCAAATCTAAGTGATGTTTGTTGCTCAGATTTCCTTCTGCACATTGCTTCCAGCATGGATTGGAACAGCGCAAGAGCCTTGCTTTGTTCAGCTTTACAGAACATTAGCTTAAACAGCTTTGCAGACTAAGACTGACAGCTTCTAATAATCCTAGTAGATAGATTTTGTGGAGTTAATCCACATGAACATGGATATCACCATTTCAACACAAGTAAAGTTTTAGCTCTCTTCAGTTTTACTTACCACAGTAAAAGCTAACACAATTCCCAAGTTCTATTTTTCTGGACATCCGAAATACTTTTCCCTATCCCAAAGGAACTGTACAAACAGAACTGATCTTTTGAGATCGAACTGATTTGAACTAGATATTTTTCCATTACCTAACTTTTCTTTGGGGATCAGAGGGTGGATTGCTTTTACTGCTATTGTTTAAAGGGTTCAATACCCAAAAGTGAAGGAAGTTGTCTGGGTTGAACCTGTTAGAAAAAAAATATTGGTTACCATCTGAAAGTAATATTAGACATAAAATAAAATTAGATATAGCAAGCCTGCCATGTCTGTGGAAATAGTCCAAGCATGTATATGAAATCAGGTATCCTTGGTGGTAAATTTTAAGAAACATTCTGCGTACATAAAATAGAAATTTTAGGGATCAGAACAGAGCAACACAAATAGAACTGTCTCCATACCAAGTACCTCTCTTGGCACATTGCATTAATACACAAAGCTTGGGACCCAAAAGTATGCTTCCATACTGCTACACCATCTGCCTGTTATCAGGACTGGTTTATTTTGCTTCTCTGCTATATCACACAGCTAAACAGCTTCCATTGCAAAACAAGGAACAACATTTCATATTCCAAAAGACTTCCCTAGTGGAGGAGTAGATTTTTTTTCTTTAATAGCCGTGCTTTTGTAGCATAAACTAAGTTAAAACAAGGCAATGAATCTCTATTGATATACATTTTTTCTGTTGATTTTTTTGTTTGTTTACCAGTTAGGGGCCTAATGTAGTCTGCTTGTGCCATTATAATAGCTTGAAGATTAGAAGGTTTTCATAAAGATTCACCTTATCCTCAAGTCATTCCAACTCCTCTTGCTGAAACCTTTCTTCCTGATGCTGACTTTACAAACAATATCTTCATTAGTAATTAATGTGGTGTAGAAGAAATGGATCTGTAGTGCAGAATAGTTGCTGAAGATGACCTAATCATTCACCTGATTCACGGAAGTAGCTCTGGTGTGGTCCAGTAAATGGAGCACCCATTAGCAGTTGGAGTGCCTTAGGGGTGTTTCTGGACTGTATGTTGCTGTTTAGTTCTACTTGAAAAGAGTCCACAGTGCAACTACAATACCAGCCAGGAAGTACTGGGAGATTATTTTAAAAGTGAATGTCTGACCTGAACTAAAATGTTAATGTAGGCAGACCATAGAGTATCCCTTGCAGTCTATTCTCTAATAAGAGCAGGCTGTGCACAACATAGTATTTCACAGGCTGAGAGGACAAATTCAAGTGCTAAGAGCCCTTTCAGGAGAACATGGGATGAACAAGAACATCACCTTGTTCAGCTTAAGTATTACTCTAGAATGAGCAGATGCTGTATCAGTTATGTTGAAAAATGAATGAAGAATACTTTGCTTTATAGATCGTAAAATTTAGCTCTAACTGCTGCACTCTATAGAAAGAAAATGAAATCAAGCTACTAATATTCCCAGATACAGTGAATGTACCCACCAGCAGCTCAAACAGGAATATAGCTTTGTCCTACTGAAGTCTTCTTGCCTTCTTAATCCAGCCCTCAGCTGCTGAAAGATATGGAGATGCTCTTGAAATACAACAGGGGAAAAAGATTTTCATCTCATTTTTGGTGCAACAGCTACTTTTTTTTGTAGTCAGATTAAATAAAATTATGACAACAAAATGATTGCTTTGCTCTTCTTTGTAGGGCTTTTTGCTAGCCTGGTTATATGAGGCTGGAGTAGGTTATTTTGTTCCTGCTTCTACGTTGGGATTCCTTCATTTATGATCTTAAATAAATTCTAGAAGTCTGCTAGAAAAATATGATTTTTATAGCTTAATTTTATATTTTCTAATTATACTTCGTGCACACTGATTATAATTACTGTTTACCGTTCTTATAAAAAAATGTTCCTATCCATAATAGAAGAACATATCTTTTCAATCATGGATAACTCCTAAATTCACACACACAAAAAAATCACTTTTACATTTTTGCTTAACTTTAAAGTTCACAGTGTGCTTTCAAAGTTTCACCCACCTTAACTCAAACAGGGAATTAACAAATCTATGTTTATCATAGTAACTTGCGATATTTATGTTTATTGATATTTATGTTTATTTATATTACATTAAGATGAATGATTGCTTTGATTTTCTAGAGAAATTTTGGACAATTGATTATGTTCAAAAATGGCATAACTCAAAGATTCAAAGCTCCTAATTTTTCTACAGTTTTAGAAACAAGAAAGTTCTTCAGAGTGGGGAAAAAAGTCAGAGACAACAGCACTGCTTTAAAACCTAATTGCCCAGAGGCTCAGCTGCTTAAAGCAGGTAGAATTCCACTGGGTTCAGCAGATCTACAAGCTCACACACTGCTATAGGATGCAGTCAGGATTATGTAACGTGCCCCATCTTCCCTTCTCTCTTCTGTGTTATGCCCTTGCTACTTGAAAATGAGCTGCTAGAAATGATTTGGTTTCCAATGTCTATTTAATGAGAGTTGATCTGTTTTAACAAACTTTTCAAACACTGTTTCTGGATCCCTCTATTTTTATTTTTAATAAGGCTATGTAAAAAGCAAGTATAAATAAAGTCTTAGTACAATAGTACTACATAAACACGTATTTTGCCTAGAACAAGAACTCTGGATAGATAATTAACTCAAATTGCAGGGGTTTTGTCCAAATTCTCTGCAGTTACTGACAATTTCCCAACTTTTAACTACCTTATAATTATAAATGGTCTATCTGCCAGACCATTTTGTCATTTTTCTATTGGCTAGTAAGAAATAAAAGCTCAATTTGTAGCCTGCCTTCTCTCATTTTTCTATGTTGTTCCGTCTCCATGGTTGCTGTCAGAAATGAGAGGAAGGATAGCTGTAACCTTGAAGTCCCTTCAGTCAAAATGTTGCCAATTTATGAATCCCTTTGATAGAGTCAATAATAGCAAGGAAGGCTTAACTGAATTTGCATGTCTTAATATAATATACAAATTCCTTTTACTTTGCAGCCATTATATTCACATCTAAATATCCATTCATAATCACAGTGAGACTTTTTGATATTAGTGATTTATTTTTTGCCAAATTCATTATAACTTTACAAAGGTTTAACTCATACTCAAAATATGATATTTTCTTTACCATGTACCTGACCACCATTGCTGTGTCATTGCTATCCTTAGAACATGGTCTATAGGGTCTGCTCATAGAGGCTGATGGTCTACTGAAATAAGAAGTATTTTTTTTCCTTCTATTTTGTTATTATATTATTATTTTATTATTATTTATTATTATGTATTGTTATTATTGTTATTTATTATAATGATATTATTGAAATCTTATTTGGTCAAGTTAAAGTAGTGTGGTAGTTATTAGTCTCAAACACAGGAGAATTATTTATCTTGATGGTAAGTAATGATGGACTTCTTGTTTTAAGGTTTTGGATTTGTGCGTTGAGATGTTTTTCTTGTGTTGAGTTTTGCTTTCTGGTAGTGGTCTAATTCATCTGAGCGGATACTAAGATTCATCTGCATTAAATGTCAAGTCAATACCACATCAGTGTGAATGGCCAGAAAAAAATGTTTTATTTTTGAGGAAGTCATCATGTTTCCATAATGGCAATATAAGAATTAAATAACTATCAGTGAACATCAAAAGAAAAAGCAAAGCCATCTGATATGAACCTGAGTATTACTTCTTTCCTTTTTCATTTTTCACTTTTTTTTTTGATTAAATATTCTGTAATACCTCTAGAGATGACAACTTTCTATCACTTCTTCTGTTTCTGAAGTAGTGAAGACAATCATTCTAGTGAAAAGACTGATCTATGAAGGTAGGATGATTTTAATAATGGTGAACTCCCAGTGTGTTGCGAGACTATGTAAATCATATATTCCAGTATGTAGCAGTCATTTGTGGACTGATTTTATCTTGCCTTTGCTGGGTTCTCTCATACGTAGCCCAGAGGACCAAGGAAAACACAATTTGGAATTGTTTTACGCAGTGCTGATTTTGAAAATTTTTGAAAAATCAACACTGCTCACATTCCAAGTGTCTTGATCAGATGCCAAATAGCCAGACAAATGTCAAACTTGTTTCTGAAAAATTCCTAAAATGTCACTTTTAAAATGTAATAGTAAATCAACAGCAAATTGCTTTCTTCTGTCAAATAATTACCTAAATACATTGCCTTACATTGCAAGAAACAGGGAATGGGAAGGGATATTTTAAGGACTGTTCCTTATTTATTTTTCTATTGGCACAAGGAATGTCCAGAAAATTATTTTTTTCTTACAGCAAATGGAACCACTTTTATTGAAGCCTACCTCCAAGCTTATGCATGAGCACACATTCATAAACAAGACTTATTTATGCAATATAATTAGAGTGCATACCAATGTAACATAGTTGTATTGGCAAACAAACAAACAAACAAAAATCCCACTTCTATTTTAAATTCAGACAGACCTAAAGCCTGAAAAAGTAGCCTAGCATCTGGAAAGGTTCCTTTGATATGAATGACAAAAATCATGCTGACATTTGTGGATCCACCAGCCTATTCTAAACAATCCCATTTCCTTTGAATAGATTTTGGCTTTGTTTTCCTGGTTTTTGAAAGCATGTTTGCCATTTTAAATTATACTATACGTAATTAATCACTTCTCAGTTGAGTAGTCACCACTCTGGAATAGATCCCATCAATATGAGTAAAGATTATTAGATCAGACTGCAATTAATGGCCATAGGAATGTATTGAAGCCATAAATTTATAGACTATGGGCATTAAACTTTGGAAAATATTTTGAACTCAGTCCAAGCTTATTTCAACACCAGAAACAAACAAACAAACAAAAAAAAGGTTTAATCTTCTCATAAGGTGTGTGGCATTAGTGAGGTATTATTTATTTATTCAAATGATGTGCTCATCCTGTGTTTATACAATTTAAAATAATTTATTTTATGCCACTTTCTATGCTTGCTATTAAGAAAATCAACAGAAAAAAAAAATCTCTGGGATAAGTGAAATTGCTATGGACACATATAAGAAATACAGAAATTTTCCTTAACATTGATGAGAATAAATGAAATAAGCCAACATTATGCTATTAACTTTGTCATATGAACCAGCAATCCCAGTTTGCCCAAGAAAAAGACTGGGTTGAGCTGACATTCCTACTTGCAGGTAAGGAATGTAAGAGACTTAACACTGAGTATAAGATCTTCTGGTGCTAGTCAGATGTAAGGAGAGTAATTAACTTTTGCTCTTGCTCCCAGTTTCCTTTCCAGTGAAAGCTATGGCATTAACAACCTCTAAAAAAACAATGGAAAGCTAGAGATCCTCCTCACACACTTCTGAACATGGGAAAAGAAAAGCAAAAGATTAATGAAGTAAAACACTGACCCCAGTCAGTCATGCTACTTCAAGAGAATTAATATGGGAGTCCTATTAACTGCAGTGAGGTCGTTCCCTCCCTAGATTTTGAAGATATCCAATATAATAACCTGTTATTAAAAGCAAAAACACTGACAAAAAGCAAAAAGGGGGAATAAAAGGTGGGGAAGGAGGAACAAGTCAACTTTCAAAAAGCTCAGAGGGAGGGATAACAGGGAGAAAAGAAGGAAGCTCGGTCTCTGGAATCCTTTTAGTCACTAGTGTCTTATAGCTGATTAAGATGAAATGATTGCTATGTTTGACTTTGTGTCAGAAGAGATGGGAGAAGAGTTATATTCTCTTTTCCTGTTAGGACTGGTGGAAAAAAGTCAAATAATGAAAATAAATGAACAAGAGGAAAAGAACAGAAAGCTCCAGAATGTAAGCTCACCAAAAGTGCCAGGGGAGGGTAGATTCCTTCCTAAAATAAGGGGATGAAGAGGTTTGAAACTTGTTTTGCATATATATATATATATATGTATGTATGTATATGTATATGTATATATATATGTATATACAAACCTCCTTAGGGAAGGAGGATATATAACCTTATATATAACCTCCTTAGGGAAGTAACCCTGATTATAAACAGGGCTAAATGGGTCTTGTTGGGGTAGATAGGATGGTGTGATCCTCAAAGTTATTGTTACTGGGTCTGAACTTGTTTCAGAGTTTGGCAAGAAAATTTGAAATAGCCATCTACTTCAGACTATGTGTGCATCATTATCAGTGGTCTCAAAGCTCCACTTCCATAGAAAGTTTTCCGCAATACTTTGGTACAAACATTGAGCAACATGCCATTTGCAGAACTGCTCCTTTGGTCTCTATCCCCTTGTTTAACCTTAATTGTGTGTTTAGATTTCTTTACTTCCTCCTCTTGGGAAAGGAAACAAAAAAACCCTGTAGTAGCTAAAACTGACGGTAGTGAAACCTACTGAGAAAAGAACTGACCTGCTGCTGAACTCAGATAACAAGCAACTTGTGCCTACAGCAGACAGCTCATGCCCTTTAGAGAGAAGAGATAGAGAAAGTTGCACTGGCAATTTCCCTGGCTATTCTTCTATCTTCTCTTCAAGAAATAAACACATACACCAGTTTGAAATCCAACCAGAGACATCAGGAATATGCAGTATGATATTTAGGTCTCAAAAAACAGTGAGGCAGACAAGAGAATAAATTTTTGATTCACCATGTCATATTTATATGGACTATGCTGTCCTTTTCTCTTCAACATTTTTTTTTTTCCACTGACATTTCATACTTTGTCAAAATCATCTGAAGTAAATGCAGACATCTGACCTGGATGCATCTGAGCCTGCTCTCATTTCTCTCGGTGGAAAGAAAAAAGACATGTCTGCTAGTGGATGAGAAGGCAGTACAGTCAATGTGCCTTAAGTATAATGAGCAATAAAAAACATCCTCCAGATATATTTTCAGAAACATCCTTGTCTAAAATAACACTTTCACTTACATATCCAGGAGCTGTCTGATTTTTATAAAACATACATGGCAGTATTAAGTGTTGGGCTAAATCTGATTTCCTGGAAATATACATTTCATCTAAGAGTAGAGGTGAACCCAAATAGCATTCTATATATTCTATATAGCATTTTTTATAAGATTTTACAGAAAAAGTCAATGATATAAATTGTTTGTTGCATAGTATAATTTCAATGAATGACTGTAGCAAAGATTGTTGTGAAGTTGAAGGGGCTTTGCAGAGTGAGTTTTGGACAGGGTAAACACTCATGATCAGAACAGATGTCTTCAGTATGAGTTCTGTGCTTTAGACACAATTTTTTAATGCAGGATGAATTAAAGAAAAATATTTTTAGCACTGATTCACAATAATATCAGCAAAAGATTCAGATCCGTAAAATCAGGAAATAGAAGAATGTCTGAATATGTTAAAACTATTTCATATTAACATACTTCAAAATCAAATGTTTAGTTTCATTACCATGGAGTGTTTCCTTTAAGAATTAGTAACACATTTTTAAAAAAATTTGAAACAGATTTTTTGATCTTGCAAAAAGTTATTTAAGGAGCCATGAAATTAAATGAAGAGTTTTCTCTGCTTTTACCCAAAGTAGTTTTGTTGGCATTGTAGCTTTTTTTTTTTTTATAACAAAATATTAGAAAATATTTTCCTTTTTGTGAGTTTATGTATAGTTTTTTTTTTTTTTTTTTAATTTCACTCTAGCAACTGAGTTAAAAATTGATTATCTGCTCAGCATTAATCCTGAATTTACTTCAAAATTCAGGTGGCAACATATGCATTTTTACAAGCAAGAACTCTTTTCAACAACATTTCTGAGACAGATTGTATAAAACACTAAAAGTTTAACTGGTCCTTTAATAACTGAGAAATAGATTTTATTTATTATTTTATTTTTATTGCAAATTGGGTAATCTTTGCTGTAGCTTGAGAAAAATTGTACCTTACTTTTGTTTATAATATGTCAAATCCCTGGTGTATTGTATTTGGGAAGTGGAGATGATATTATTTGGATTCTGAAGACTAAGTAAAACTTAGAATATCAAAGCTAATAATGCATTTCCACAGTCAGAAGTTATGATGGTATTGAATTAACGATTTAGGCCTGTCACGGTGATGAATATTGATGTTTATTCTATATATTCAATATATTCAATTGATATAACTTTGATAGTTCAGCTTATTTATTTTGGGGGATGCCTGCCTATGAAATTCTAATTTTAAATCAAAAGATTTTGGTTAGTCATTTTACATTTACTCATGTCATTTTCTTCATCTGTCTTCTAAAACCCTGCAATTTAGAACGCAACCAAATTTATGTTTAGCTCTTAAAAACTCAGAAAGAGAAAGAACCTTCTCTACTGTCATAATGAAGCCCCTGGGCACAAAGTCCAGTCTGGCTTTAGTACCTATGTCAGAAGATGGATCTTTAGCAGGAGAAGCGGTTGGAGCATGTTGGTGGATGTAGCAAACGATCATGATCCAATATTACAAAAATAAGAATCAAGAGAGAAAATGTGTATATATACATATACACACACACACATATATAATACATATAAAATATGTAATATGTAATATGTAATATATAATATGTAATGTGTAATGTGTAGTGTATAATATATATATAAGATGATATATAATATATATAATATATAACACACACACACATATATAGATATTAACTTTAAAAAATCAAACTAACAAATAGATGCCTTCAAATCCATATGCGCATTCTATCTCCACTGTACTCCAAAACTAAAGCAAAGACGTTTCAGATCCTCGAAGCACAATACTATGGTGGACAAAAATTATACAAAGGTATTTATAAGCTGATTTATTAAGCTGTGACCTGCTGCTGTTCAATCTCTCCCTGTGTCAGTCACAGTGCCTTGTAGTGGAGTTGGTGGCAGAGATCCCATACTTCCCTCTTCGATATGAAACTTTCCCAAGACCCATTGAGACAGAAAGGCTCAACATCCACTCTGAAGTTAAAAATGGGGAGCACAGCTGAGGCCAAGTAGTATTTAAGCATGTTCAGATACTGCTGAAGCAGAGTTTCTTTTGAGGAAGAGTTGTAAAAGGAGTGTGAACAGAGAGAATGGAGAACTGTAAACATTGTTCTGTTCTGCTGAGGTTCTAATAATAGTGTTATATTTGTCTAAATTTTGATATTCTTTTTATCTACCCTGCCCAAGGAAGGAACAGGAATCATGCTATCAAGGGAAAAAATAAAAATAAATAATCATCAACAACAACAACAAATACACACACACACACACACACTTCTTTTTAATGAATGGATCTTCTCATCATTAAAACATGCTAATCACCCAATAACCAGGGACAGTACTTAGATAATTATTGTAGACTTATGGAACAGAGGTTATTGAAAATGAACACTTAGCCACTAAAATTAATTCCACAGCATTTATGCTTCCTGCATTAACAAAATATATGTCTTGTATTTGGGTTTTAGTATGCATTTACAAATATGAAGTGAGGCCATTCATGATTTATTTATATTCAATTAAGTACATGCTAAGAGAGGAGATGACTCTGCCTGTGAAAATATTAGCAAACAAATAGGAGTTTATAGGAATAAATAATAATAATAATAATAATAATAATAATAATAATAATAATAATAATAATAAAAACTATTTTAATTTTCTGCATATCTATGTAGCATAGACGTAAAATATTTTGCCTACAAAACCAGGGGCGTAATTCAAGATAATCTGCCTAAGGTTACCATTCCAGAGGCTTTCTCATGGTGCAAAAGCTAGTTTGTACTCAGCACATATGTATCAACCTAGGTATTTATTCCAATCTTAACACCAAGATATATAAAGATGTTTTAGACTCGACAAGAAACAAAGTTCTCAAACAGAAGATGGCAATGTATCCCCCTTATTCTGAATCTAAGAAGCCCAGACAACTTAAATATCAATAAAACATAGAAAATGGACAGTTTGTGAAAGAATGCCACTAAACAGTAAAACAATAATAATACGGCTGGCAGAAAGAGCAGGAATATTAAGTACAAGCCAGTATTTTTCAGACTAAAAGAAAAAATCTTCTGACCATAAGGAATTTACAAACTATAGAAAAGTGGTTGAATAAAGATTTATCAAGCCTTTAAAAAAAATCTCACATTTTACATTTAAAGTCAAAATAGTTTATGTGAAGAATTGAGATTGGTGAAGAGAATGAAAAAAAAAAATCAAAAAAAATCTCTATTTTGGGAGTATTTTTCCAACTTACTGGTCATCCTCTGCCTCAGCACAGTTCCAAAATATTTTCCAAAGAAAAGCACTTTATCGGTTTCAGAAAAAATCTAGGTCTGCAAGGCCCTGGCAACACAGTGGACTACATTTTCTGCTTCTAAAGGGTCCAGCTTTGTCTGGGTCACTGGTAAGAATTATTGAATATAAACATACATTTTTTCATTACACAAATTATATCTTCCTTTTAGCTTTTTAAACTACTTATTGCTGGCCTAAGCACAGATGTTAAATGTCTGTGTAGGAAGATAGCTAGCTTCATCTGAGAAAAATAAATAAATAAATAAATAAATAAATAAAAGAAATTCTACAGAATTAGATGTAAGCTAACTTTAAGCTATGATTATCACTACATGTCCTACATAAATACCATCTATTTCTTTCCCCTCCCATATCTTTTAACAGGTAGTATAACAGGTAGTATAATAAGTATATTTGTGATTTAAAGAACATGTGGGTATTCGTTTGTTTGTTTTGTTTTGTTGTTGTTTTTTCCGCTCCTTGCGGACATTAATCTCAGTTAGCCAGAGAAAACAGTCTCCTTATTTGAATACTAAATGCTCTGTTACACTATCTGGCACTAATATAACCATTTATCTAGATACAAAGGAACAGGTTAAAACAGATACTGGAAACACTGGATTATAAGCAACAGACCAGACATACACTAGGAGATACTAATTCCTGTTTCACAAGCCAATTATTTCTAGATTTCTACTGACTCTGCATGTAGCTTTCTAGCAATATAATTCAAAACCAGATGTCTTCACTCAATTAAGAAAATAAAAATGTTTACTTTTATCTACACCATGAATGCTCATATAACTAAGTGCAAAAGAAAATCTTATTCTTCTGCACTTGCACTATGCTCATGTGTTAAAACACATATCATGATTCTGAAAGGCGATATGGCTCTCTAAAGGAAAACAGCACACACTGATCTTTGCAATGTCCAACAACATCTGCAAATTGCTCAGTGACACCAACTCTCCCAAGTTCATCTGATTTTTACAGAGTCACTTGTCAATGGAACTAAACTCACTCATCTGCAACATAACAAAGACATGACAGAAAGGTCTCTTGATTTCTTTGTATGACTTCCAAGGTCTTCCAAAAATGACCATAAAGACATCTACAAGATTTTTAGTTTTTAATGGGTCAATAAACATAAAGAAGTGAACACCACATATTTTCACCTCTAAGGTTTTTGTTTTGTTTTGTTTTTACTATGCTATCAAAAAAAAAAAAAAAAAAAAGGCAGGTGTTTTATAAAGAGAATAACAATAACAGAAGAATGCAGAGGAAATTGAAAATTAATAAAATCTACTAGAGAACCTTTAAAGCTTCGCAGCACTTATTCTTTTTGCATGCACATATGTGTGTGTCTTTTTCCCCACTTTTACATGGGCATTTGCTGAAGTCATAGGGTCTTCAATTTTCAAAGCATATTGGGCTGTTTCAGTAAAACTCAGGAAGCACATAAAACAAACAAAACAGCACAAAAGAAATATCCTTTGCTAAGCTAATTGTTATGCTTTATACAAACAGATGAGGCATGATTTATTTATTTATTTATTTACGTAGAGAATATATGAATATTTCCTCTGGCATGTGGAATTTAAGGAGTGAGCTTGAAAGGATATGAAGGGAAATGAGCATCTTGAGAAATTAAGTACGATACCATTTTGATTCCATTAAAATAATTTGTGCTGTCTGATTAAAATGAAACACAATACTCAAGCTCCTCTTTTTTTTTTTTTTTTTTTAATGATACTTATTATGACACTTATGAGAAGAAAAAAAAAAAAGAAACGAAGTTCAGGACTTTGTTTGATGACTTACTCATTTTCAAGTTAATTAACTGTTTTTTTTCCACTTTTTCAGAGTTTAGCAGAAGTCCATTCAGAATGTTTTAGTCAGTAAGTACTGTATTTTTGCTATATGAAGCCAGAAACAATTTTGTGTAAAAAGCAAATCTATTTCTTGATGTTTTATGTGAGAGCTTAAAACTATGAAAATCTGGAGAAAGGAAAAAAAAACAACAACAACGACAACAAAAAGCACTTGTTCAGAAAAAGTAAGGGACGAAAGTGTTGCAATGTATGTATACTTGTATGCTAATATCTACAGAGTGGTGTATAGAGTTGCATGGTTTTCTCTAGTTATTTACCAGTGAGAACTGCTAAAGTCTCAAGCAACCCATGGGGTAGGAGGCTCTTGGTACCAGTATACATGGCAAGTAAAAATAGATCCAAACAGTTTCAGTCCTTGCAATTAATGGTCAAAATTAATCATGCTATTTCCTGACAATTGCTGTTCTTAATGGTTTCTAATGCTTCCATTACATTCACAGGGCAAAACAAAACAGGCATCATGTTTTCCTTTTTCTCTCATCTTTCTCTCTCCCACCAATAAAGATAATTGCCTGCCAGAAAGAAATTTTAAAGTATTTATTTATACTGTAGCAAACTGTATGTGCACGCATATCAGGACACAAAAATAGGGCAGTTATATCTTGTGAGGTCTGGTGAAAGGATTCTCAATTTTTTTGCTCTTCCTGCATGAAAAGATTAATTAGACCTCCAATATGTTCTGTTATAATAAGCAGAATGATAGTGAAATTGCTCACATTCTTTATCGCCTCCTGTGCCTCATGAGTCTAGATTGACTAGGTTTTCCAAAGTTAACGAAGGTGTGAAAGACTAGGGAAAGACAAAGACAGAACTGGCCATGCATCTATATAGACCAAAACATGGCTCACCTATTCTTACCTTACAGAAATGTTTAACTCCTCAACTCTAGTTCACGTCATGAAACATTATTGTCTGCCACCTTGCATGGCAGCTGAACACAAGTCATATGTCTTTATAGCTAAGATTCTGTAACAGAGAATCTTTATAGCTTGAGGTATTCACACTGTTAGTATATTTATTGGTGGAAAAAGCTGGACTTAAAAGTCGAGAGATAACATCTCTGTATGGATTTCTTACACGCTTAAAAACAGTTCTAAAGGAAAACTTGTATTTCAAAAACATTTAGAGGTATTGCTCTTTGTTTTTGTGAAATGGGGGAAAGGTCCTGTGACAACTGTTTTCCAAGCAGAGACTGGTTATTTTTCATATAAAAGTAATGGAAGCCTATTAAGAGTCTAATAGAAACCTAGCACGTTTTCTAACACAAGCTCTCATTTCAAAAAAGAGCAGAAAAGAAAAAAGACCAGGATTCATGTACAGGTCAATTTCTTAAAAAATTGTTTGATGTTTTAAATCACTTAATTTGCACTTCTATTCCTTGTTTTGCAGGATTCAAGGCAACTTAAACTCTAAACTGTATTTCGCAGGGCATCCTCTACTATTCTCACTAAGGTATGTGTGTGTGTGTGACAATGCAGTAGGAGGGGTGGGAGGGTGGTTGGGTGTAAAAGGCTTTCCCCGTTTCCAAGACAGTAACTGATCTGTGGAAGGTCTATAAGCCTCAATTATAAACTTAGGCCACTAATGTTTAACATTATGCATTTTTAACATTATGCTTAATGCTTAACAATAAATGTTAAGCATTTTTATTCTAGGCAGAATGGTCTTTTATCTAACTTGTTTTGCATTTGAAAAGACTGTGCATTGTTTTATGGTTGTAATCTTAAAATCATAAATATAATGTAATATTATATATAGTATAAATGTAATCATAAAATATGTTCAAAATATTAAATATGTATTAATAAAATGTGCTTGTATGACTATGACAAATGGAATAGATAATGAGCTAAAATAAATTTGCAGAAGTATTTTACATATCAAAAAAGTAATATGGTTTTGCAGTTGCTTCGGGTAATTTTGTTTGTTCTTTTCAAATGTGAGACTTTTAAAGCATTTTAAAATGTTCTTGCTTGGGCATTCCAAAAATATCTTTCACACAACTTCATTTAATATCCTCATTATCCCATCAAGGTAATATATTTAGGAAATGACCATTATCCAAAATTTTATTGTCAATTTGCAAAATTTTGTAAAGCATGTAGGCCAAGCAGTGACTAAAATACCCAAAGCTTTTGTGTGCATCTACAAAGGTGTGCATATAATTTTCCATATAAAATCCTTAAAATTATTTCTGTAGTATTTTTTGTTGTTGTTGTTAAAAAGACAAATTAAAAACATAGCCCATTTTCCATGAAATATGCAGCAGGTCTTCAAAGAGCTTCACTGATCCACACAATATAAATGTCAATAAACGTATTTCTTTCATGATGGTAATTGTGTTGACAAGCATTGCTTTTTTTCCTGTCAACCAACACCACACAATTATTATTTTCTAAATCTCTGTATTTAACCCAGGCAGCCAAAGCCACATTATAGTTTCCTCAGATATATTATGCAGGCCTTTACATTTGTTTATTTATTTATTTTAATTGAAATCACAATTTAATGACCACTGTCTTGAAAATATATATTTTTGACAAAATGTTATCATTGCATATTCTTTCTCTTCCATCTCAGTACTACAGCCTCAGTATAGGTTTATCACATACCATTTTCATCCTCAGCTCTTTTGAGAAATTTGCAGGTTAATCAGACAGGCAAAGCTATACAAATCCCACATTAAGGGTTTTTTTTTAAGTCAATGCCACTTTGCGTGACCATTGCTTAATGTCACAGTTTTCTCTGCTAGATAACATGTTACCAAATCCTTTTAGGGTTCACAAGAGCTGAACCAAGGAACAAAAATTCTTTTTCTGGTCAACATCTGATCTTTTCAGAATTATCTTTTATTCCTATTGAAATAGATGCAGGGTACAGACAATTTTCCATAAAATAATACAGTGTTGGAAAACGGTGTTCTCCTAAGCATCCTGGCTATATGGCGTGGCTCTGTAAAAGACACAAGTTCAGGTCCATTAGCTACCTGATTCACAGTAGAATTGTTCATTTCAGATCAACAGAAGAAAGCTTTCAAGTACTTGTCATCTCTCTAAGATGAGCAATGAGCACAATTTAGCCATCTAATTAAAGCTAGAATCTTCTTTGCTCTCACACATTCTTGAGATGTTTGGCAGAGCTACTGACACACAAAGGAGAACATGACGGAGAATTGTCCAGATGGATTTGCTAGAGAGAAATCACACGTGAACTAGCTGATTGCCTTATGTGTTAAACTGTGCTAAAATGGCTAGATCTGTGAACAAAGGGAGAGCAGTGGATGACATTTATCTATACTTCAGCCAGGCTTTTAATACTGAGTGTCCTAGGTGCCTACAGCAATCCCTGGCAGCAGAGATGGCTGCAGCACTTGAAGCTGGGTCAGCAGGAGTACCACCAGGGTCAGGGCTGTCTCCACTGCCTAGGACTTGTCACCAGACCACAAGCCACAGTCAGCTCCCCAGGCTCAAGTAGAGGCTGGGCCAGTGGGGCTCATCTGGCCAGGGCAGGGCAGCCTGAGGGGCACCTCACAGCCTCCCCTGCCTGGGGAGATGGGCCGGGGCAGCCAGGCCCTGCAGGGCCGGACATGGCCAAACACAAGGCTGGCCAGGTGTGGGCTGGAAGCACAGGGGCTCAGGCCAGGTGCAAGGAGGCCTCTGGCAGTGTGAGGCCACCAGGCAGAGGGACAAGCTGCCCAGGAGTCTGAGCAGGATCTGCCCTTGGGGTGTCCAAGATGAAAGACCTGAGCAGCCAGGTCTGGTCTCACAGCTCCTGAGGTCGCTTCCTGCCTGAATGATCCAATGAAATATGCATGATTTTTCAGCAAAATATAATTTTCCAGAGAAAGTATTCTGGTCAACTTTAGTACTTTCCTTTATAGGCCTTCTTAAGAGAAGCCTCATTTGATGTTCATGCTCCCATAAACCGAAAGGGACATTTTGATGTTCTAGAGTACTGCTCTCAACCACTCGGCTACTCTGCAAATGAATTCCAATGATTTCTTGATTAAAATGTCATCAGGACAGATTCAGAGGATACTCTGACATATGAAATATTCAGTATATGATAATTTGATCACTTAATATTATTTGAGTCAAAATCCTAAGCATAAGAAATTCAAGTTAATAAGTTGATTTCATGCTAAAAATAATTTTATGTAATGTGATGTAATACACATATTTATATGTGTAAGAAAAGAGATTTTTTAAATAGGAAATATGAGATCAGAAATGTAACAATTGTTAAGAACTACAGTATGGCTGAAAAGCAACTATACACCCCACAATTCAGTTTAACACAACTACCTGAAAGGAAATTGTGGGGAGCTGGGGTTGGCCTCTTCTCACTGGTAACTAGTGATAGGACTAGAGGCAATGGCGTCAAGTTGCACCAGGGAAGGTTTAGGTTAGAAATTAGGAGACATTTGTTCTCAGTAAGAGCAGTTCAGGAGAATGGGTTGCCCCGGGAAGTGGTGGCATCACTGTCCCTGGGGGTGTTCAAGGAAAGGGTGGACGTGGTTCTTAGGGACATAGTTTAGTGTGTTACATTGGTGGTAGGGTGATGGCTGGACTAGATGATCTAAGAGTTAAAACCTTAAAGATTCGATGAAAACATTGTTTGCAGTGTTGAAAATAGTACTGTTACTCCTGAAGACCATTTGCACTCCTTCTGTAGGGCACGCACTATACAAGGTCTGCTTTTGCCTTTGCCATCTTCCCAGAATTGTACCAGTCATTGCTGGAATGAAAAGAAAAGAAAGGAAAAGAGAAGAAAATGAAGGAAGAGGAGAGGAGAGGAGAGGAGAGGAGAGGAGAGGAGAGGAGAGGAGAGGAGAGGAGAGGAGAGGAGAGGAGAGGAGAGGAGAGGAGAGGAGAGGAGCGGAGGAGAGGGGAGGGGAGAGGAGAGAAGGGGAGCGGAGGGGAGAGGAGGGGAGAGGAGGGGAGTGGGGGGGACGGAGGGGAGAGGGGGGGGGAGGGGGGGGGGGGGGGGGGAGAGGGGGGGAGAGGGGGGGAGAGGGGAGGGGAGGAGGGGGAGGGGAGGGGGAGGGGAGGGGAGGGGAGGGGAGGGGAGGGGGAGGGGAGGGGAGGGGAGGGGAGGGGAGGGGAGAAGAGGGGAGAAGAGAAGAGGGGAGAAGAGGAAGAGGAGGAGGAGAAGAGGAGAGGAGAGGAGAGGATGAGGAGAGGAAGAGGAGGAGGAGAGGAGAGGAGAGAGAGGAGCAAGAGGAATGAAGAAGAAAGAAGAAGAGAAGAGAAGAGAAGAGAAGAGACAGAGAAGAGGAAGAGAAGAGAAGAGAAGAAGAAGAGAAGAGAAGAGATGAGAAGAGAAGAGAAGAGAAGAGAAGAGAAGAGAAGAGAAGAGAAGAGAAGAGAAGAGAAGAAAAAAAGGAAAGTAGAAAAAAGGAAAGGAAAGGAAAGGAAAGTAAAGGAAACGAAAGGAAAGGAAAGGAAAGGAAAGGAAAGGAAAGGAAAGGAAAGGAAAGGAAAGGAAAGGAAAGGAAAGGAGCAAAAAGGAAAGGAAAGGAAAGGGAAGGGAAGGAAAAGGAAAGGAAAGGAAAAAGAAAAAAAAAAAAAAGAAAAAAAAGAAAAAAAAAAGGAAAGGAAAGGAAAGGAAAGGAAATGAAATGAAAGGATAGTAAAGGAAAGGAAAGGAAAGGAAAGGAAAGGAAAAGAAAAGAAAAGAAAAGAAAAGAAAAGAAAAGAAAAGAAAAGAAAAGAAAAGAAAAAAGAAAAGAAAAGAAAAAAGAACAGTAAGACATTCGTGGCTTTTTTTATGTTGTTACATTCCCACAGGTTGTTAATCTTGCTTCATTCCCCATCATTTTGAAAACACGGACACCACAGAAATTAACTGAACCTTTTGATCAGTTCTAGTTTGCAAGACTTCAATGAATACTGACAAGATGCTTCCTTTTCTATTCCCTAAAACTTTTTCCAAGCTGCTAAACAGTAGTACAGAGGTTTGGCACTTACAGCCTGCATATGTTTGATCATATAGTTGTATCTGGAAGCTTCTTTATGTCCTGTGCAATATGCCCTGCTCTTATCAGGACAGGTGAATAAATGTGCTTCCCTTAAGCCCAAGGGAAAGTCGGCTGGGGGGGGGGGGGGGGGGGGGGGGGCAGGGGAGTGGCTGGGGAGTGGCGTGACGGAAGGAGGGAGAGGGAGGAAGGGAGGGAGGGAGGAAGTGAAAGAGAGGGAGAGAGAGAGTATTTCAGGCCAAAATAACTTAAAGGACATTCTCAAATGTGAACAGGAAAGAAGAGCAGAGACTGTCATGTGAGGAAGTCATAAAAAGAATTCAACAGCTCCCACCAAACCTGTAGTCTTACAATTAAGTTTCCTACATTTATTCTCACAGGCTGTAGATTGCCTAACTTTCAGTTTCTTTATTAATTTTGAAAATAGTAGAGGACCCAGAAACCTGGGTGAAGCTAATCATGAACTTCATCTAATCAATGTCTAGCTTACCTGGATCCAAACAGAAACATCAGACATCCTCTTTTGTAATCACATTAAAACTCAGGCTGCATAGAGGCAATGGAAGATAAAACCTCTTTTTGTCAGGAAACAGAAGAGGAGTTTATATTTTAACAGGCAGAATGTATCTCTAAGAAAAACCAGGAACATCTTGAAAAATGATCACTGGCTGCAGGTTACTCAATTTCTGTTTTAAAAAGCCAAATCCTGAATGAAGGAGTCAGAAAAGAAGGTAAACAACAGATTTCACAAGAGCAAGGATGGTTTGAGCAGAGAAGAGCCCAGCAGCAGGGATGCGAGCAAAGCCAACACAGCTGCCCAGGACAAGAGGTTCACTCAAAACTGGTCATTTTGGAGCTCGGAAACAGACATAGAATAAAGAGCTGAAGTGCCTTCCAGAGGCTTGCATTCCCTAATGGAGTCAAGAAAAAACAAACAAATGTATATATGGTAGCTGCTTGGAAAAACTCATAGACTTTCAACCAGTTTGAATTTTGCATAATCTTGCCAAGTTATTAAGAGGCAAGATAGCTTCTAGATTATATGTTATTTCTCAACACAGCTTCAATGACAAATAAAAGAAGGTAAATCACCTTGCTTACCACATGCTCAAGGCAAAGTTCCATCTAAAATATTCCAAAGCTAATAAAACCTGAGTGAGCAGAGTAAAATGTGGAATTTAACCTCAATGGGAAAAAAAGGTGTGATTCTTTCACACGTAAGTGACTGTGATTAGCTCAAGGGCTCAAGGCACACAACACTGTCTTCTTCTTAATTGCTGAATTTTGATTTTGCCTAATTCTGCTCCTAGTTTACTCCTCTGAAAACACCAAGAAAACGTTCAGGCTTTAAAAAAACACATTTTTAACTATTATTTAGACAACAGATATACATATATATCATACATACAGGAAAATTAATCGGAATTTTGAAATTAGTAAATTGATTTTCCATTCATGTATTACATGGGGGAGGGCAGGGGGATAGAGAGAGAGAGAGAGAAAGAGAAAGAGAGAGAAAGAGAAAGAGAAAGAGAGAGAGAGAGAGAGAGAGAGATTTTCTACATCGACAAGGTATCAAAAACAATTATTTCTGATAGATTTAGTCTGAGCATTTGCAATGATAACAGAATATACAAGACTGAGAATTTGGACCTAGCCATTTATTATACAAAATCTCTATATGCACATATTTGTAGAACTAAACATTCACTAAGTACACATAACTCTTAATAGAGAGAGTAGACAAAACTCATAAGGCAACTGAGGAAAGCCCTGCCCAAATACATATCAAGAAAGTATTTTATTACTTATGACACTAGAAATGTACTTAAATTCAGACTCTAGTGTTTTGTAGACCTATAATACATTTTATATTTCAAGATCACTTTAATTTTCTCCATGAAGTTTATACCATTTTTATTCTATTCATGATTTCATAGAATCATAAAGGTTGGAAAAGACCTCCAAGATCATCTGGTCCAACCATCACCCTACTACCAATGTCACCCACTAAATCATGTCCCTGAGCACAATGTCCAAAGTTTCCTTGAACACCCCCAGGGATGGTGACTCCACCACCTCCCTGGGCAACCCGTTCCAATGCCTGACTACTCTTTCTGAGAAGAAATGTCTCCTAATTTCCAACCTAAACCTCCCCTGGTGCAACTTGAGGCCATTCCTTCTAGTCCTATCACGAGTTATCTGTGACAAGAGGCCAAGCCCCAGCTCCCCACACCTTCCCTTCAGGTAGTTGTAGAGAGCAAAAAGGTCTCCCCTGAGCCTCCTCTTCCCCAGACTAAACAACCCCAGTTCCCTCAGCCGCTCCTCATAGGACTTGTGTTCTAGGCCCTTCACCAGCTTTTTTTTTTTTTTTTTTTTTTGAGCTTTGTAGCCCTTCTGTGGACATGTTCCAGGTCCTAATGTCCTTCTTGTACTGAGGGGCCCAAAACTGAAGACAGTACTCGAGGTGTGGTCTCAGTAGAGCAGAGTACAAGGGGATGATCATCTCCCTGGCCCTGCTGGCTACACTATTCCCGATACAAGCCAGGACGCCATTGGCCTTCTTGGCCACCTGAGCACACTGCCAGACTCATGTCCAGGAGAGCATCAATCAACAACCCCAGATCCTTTTCCTCTGCACAGCTTTCGAGCCACTCTGCACCAAGCCTGTAGCGTTGCATGGGGTTGTTGTGGCCAAAGTGCAGGACCTGGTGTTTAGCCATGTTGAACCTCATCCCATTGGCATCTGCCCATAGACGCATCCTGTCCAGGTCCCTCTGCAGGGCCTTCCTACCATCCAGCAGACCAACAGTTCCCCCCCAACTTGGTGTTGTCTGCAAAGTTACTGAGGGTGCATACAATTCCCTCATCCAAATAATCAATAAAGATATTAAAGAGGGTGGGCCCCAATGCCGACCCCTGGAGAATACCACTTGTGACCAGTCGCCAGATGGATTTCACTCCATTCACCACCACTCTGGGCATGGCCATCCAGACAGTTCTTAACCCAGCAAAGAGTGTACCTGTCCAAGCCATGGACTGCCAGCTTCTCCAGGAGAAGACTGTGGGAGACCATGTCAAAGGCTTTGCTGAAGCCTAGGTAGAGTACATCAACAGGTTTTCTCTCATCCATCAGGTGGGTCACCCAGTTATAGAAGGAAATGAGGTTGGTCAGGCAGGACTTGCCTTTCATGAACCCACGCTGACTGGGCCTGATCCCCCAGTTGTCCTGCACATGTTGCATGATTGCATTCAAGATGACTTGTTCCATCACCTTTCCTGGCACTGAGGTCAGGCTGACAGGCCTGTAGTTCCCCGGGTCCTCCTTGCGACCCTTTTAATAGATGGGCATCACATTAGCAAGTCTCCAGTCATCTGGGACCTCTCTGGATGACCATGACCACTGATAGATGATGGAAAACGGCCCAGCAATCACATCTGCCAACTCCCTCAGCACCCTCGAGTAGAGCCCATCAGGCCCCATGGACTTGTGACAGTCCAGGTGGAGCGGCAGATCTCTAACTGTTTCCACCTGAATTGTGAGGAGTTTCTCCTGTGCCCCTCGTCCCAGACTTCCAAGTCAGGAGGCTCAGTACTCTGAGGATAAGTGGTCTGGCTGGTAAATACAGATGTAAAGAAGTCATTAAGAACCTCAGCATTTTCCTTATCCTCAGTAGTCACTTCAGATGGCCCTCGTATGTAAACACTGCAATATTATTGCTGCAAGAACAAGACATGCAGTGAAAATAAACTCTATACAAGCACTACTCATCTGTTTAGCTCATCCAAGTTTCTACTGAACTTCCTCACACTAATAAGGAATTTTCAATTCTACAACAATCAAAAGTAAATGATTCATTAAAAGGAGCCAATATTCTTCTGTATTGTGCAAAAAAATATTTTAGAATGTATGAGGTGATTAAAATAGATTCCATCTCAGAAATATGTGGATCATATCAGTATATCAGGATAATATGTTTAATTTTACCCCACCTCCATGTTATCATAAATAATCAAACATATCTAATTTGACAACTTAACCTTTAATGCTTAAAAAAACCAAAAGCCTCATTTAGCTCCATAGAATATTTATTTCTATAAAAGATTAGTTACAAGGAAAAGCAGTTTTGGAGCAAATATTGTTTTTTTTTTTTTTTCTTTAGCATTACTTTCAAGACTGATGATCCTATAAGAGTCATTGGTATGTAACAAATATTGATGTCTTCATATGATCTTTCCCAAACACACACTTTGGGTGCAATCCCTCCTCATCTTTTATTAAAAACAGCTCCATTTACTTAAAACAGGTTACTTGTTTTAGGAAAACCAGGTGTGCTTAACCATAAATGCACTGGTCTTCCTCACATGAAACATGAATAATTGTAAGTCTGTCAAATCTGGTGGAAAACAGATGTAAAACAAGGAAATGTGTTTGCCTGATATTTAAATGTTATTACACATTTTCTATCTAGCACCTTATTTCCCTTAGGAATTTGACAATATTTGGATTCACCATTCACCGCCTAAGCAACTCTATTTATAGAATATTTTCATTTATTCAACATTCTTGATACTTGCAGAAGCCATATAAAAACAGATGGGTTGTTGAAAAGATAAGGATTTCATACATGTATTAGATCAGGTAAATCTATTCTCCACAACAAAACAGAAAAACACCATCACCAACAAAATGTTTTCCCCACAACATAATGTTTCCTTGCAGTATTCTTTTTTGTTCCTAGTTTAGCGTAATACCCCCTGATGCAACATTCCCAGCAACAGAACTATTGTTGTGCAAACAAAAATGAACCCACACTGAAATATGAAAAATTCACAGGGAAATTCAATAAATTTTATTGAACTAACATGCTACCTTGAAAAAGGCTGAGGAACTCTAACTCTGTCTCACCATCACCCTATTGTGTATTCCTTTGTGCAATGCTTTGGATTTTCTTTTTTCCCCCAGGGAATGTGATAAAGATCTATAGAACCAACTCATAGCTTTTCTGTGGATCTACTGACTTCAAAGTAATTCAGTGTCACTGTTTACAAAAACGACGTAAGAAATTTTAGGAATATTTTTAGCTAGGAAATTGCTCTCATACTTGGGTTCTTTGTGTTTTAGCAACATCATTTTTAGCAATTTGTGCATACCAAGATAAATGAATGTCTGTGGTAAAAGTCCCCAGAAAAACATTTTTCTTTCCTTTGTTGTTTTGGCTAGGGGAGAAATCAGGGAATTTGTTTATCTGATATTTTCTGGCAAGTATTTACAACTAAAAATTATCCATAGGAGCAGAAGGTGTAATTTCTGGTATTCCTTAGACTAGCTGGTTTTAATCAGGCTTCCTCTCCATTAAAGACAAATTTCTATTACTGGCTGTGAATGACTCTTTGTACAGAGTTAATTTATGAAAGGCTATGGGAGATCTCTGCCCTTTTTTAACAGTATATAATACCATATTTTACTGATAACCAGAATGTGAAGTCTAAAGAGCACAATTATCTAAAAAGAAGCAAATTGTGGAAGTAGAAACTTATATTTTGCTAGGGGAAGAAAGACAAAACTAGAAGAAAATAACCCACCTTAAAACCTGACTTTGTAGTATTCATGATATGGTCATTGTTAATAAATAAATAAATAAATATAAAAAAATGAAGAGTTAAGAATGTTTGCCTCTGCAATAAAGAAGCAACCTTTTCTTAAACCAGAGAAAACAAGATGATTTTCCACATATGGTATGTAAATGTTTTCATTCCTATTAAATAATGCAGTATTAAGTTATGGCTCACAAATAAATCATGAAACAAATGTCTATTTTGAATGAAAGCCTTCAGCTGAGAGTGTGAACAATTAGCTGTAATTCCCAAGTGCACTAGGAACAGACAAAGCATGTTTACTACACCACACAGTTGAAGTAAAGGAATGGCTGGCTGTAAACCGGGCTGACAAGACCTCTGCAAAAACACATGGAGACACTTTTCTAGGAAACTGCAGTTGGCTTAGCCTCATTTAAAATTAATTAACACCAAATCTTGTGCTAGTCACAAACTGCAATCAGGTCCTACATGTGAGAGGGTCTGATAAAAAGTAGCTAGCTTAAACAAAAATGTCACCCAAAATTTTAGCTAACAAACATAAACCTAATCCAAGACATTTTTTCCTTAATTCTAAAGATTGTAAACATTGTTTGATTACTTTTTGATATTAGCATGAAAGTAGATTCCTATGTTCTCTAACATGAGAAGAAAACCAAAACAAAATTAAAAAAAACACCACCAAAAAAAAAAACCACACACACACACAAACAAAAAGGAAAACCCCACCTCAGAGCACAAAAATATTTTTTATTTCCTCTATGTGAATCTCCTGTCATACAATGCAAAATTTGAGACTGACTAAATCAAACAGCAATATTATGGTTTTTCAGATTCTAGTAAGCAGCTTGCAAGTGGACTTCCACCATGTAACCTTCATTATTATAAAGCTTTATTACTAGGCTAAAAGTATGAATATTAGGTCAGAGTATAATTGTAATACTGAAAAATCCTCCTGAATCTTCTTTTCTGCTTATTCCCTCCTCAACTGTTCAACATGCAAAAGTTCTTCCTGTCTCTCCATATAAATATTTACACGTATATTTCCTATGCAATTATTTAACTCCACAACGATATGCCCTCCCTCTCCCCACTGCAATAGATTCATTATGGTTTAGCCTGAGATTGGTGGGTTTTGTGTACTATTTGATGTTTATTGTGGTTTAAACACAGATGTTAAAGGTGGAAAGTATAACATGACACGAGAGCAACAAAGTGAAAAATTTGAATTAGTGAAAGAATGGAAAATGGTATTTTATCTGATTATGTTTTGTCAATAGAAAAAAAAACTCTTAGAAGTCATAAGTAAAAGAAAACTTTTATTTTGCTTTTTGAAATAACATTACAAAAGGAGTATCAGAATAAAATGTGCAAAATTACATGGATCATGATCATGAGTTGCTCATTACATCATTTTTCTGTCAAGGAATCAACTACTTTCAGCAGTCCTCTTAGGATTTGACCAACAGAAATGATAGCTCCCTTTTGAACATGCAAGATAAAAAAACGGCCTTTGTTTTCAACTTTTTCCAAACTAGCTAAAACCACTGACCCCACCCCCCAATTCATAGTTTCAAAACATGAAGTTAACTGGAAAGATAACTCATTGTGTTTTACTGTTTCTTCACTGACCTGAGATTTTCATCCGAGAGCTTCATCTTGTGCCATTCTCACCAATATTCTTTCAGCATTTCCTTGCAGAGATTATTTTTGTTAACAAGATGTGAGGATAATATTGAAGAAAGTCACATACTTGCTCCAGGGCCCAGAGCTGGCTTTTCTTCTATTCTGCAAGTTGAACTTTTGTGCCCTTTTCTCATCAGTTCAAGTCCATTATGGCAGACAGGGAATGTTCTCCTTTGTGTACATCCTCTAAGCATCTACGTGTAATACCTGCTTGTCTCAAACAACTGGAAGTAACATACACCTCTGCTTGAGATAAAATGGGTGGATGCTGAAGCGGGAAAATAACTTGAGACCAGATAGAGGTTTCTGCTTCAAGGCTGTCTGTGCTTTACTGAACTTTATAAAGAACAGCTGTTGCCTCATGCTTTCTTTCAAACTGCTCAAGAAGCCTTAGTGTCCAGCGACTCTCTAGTGACAGCACGTGACTCTGTGGCTTACAGGAGAATGTCTGCTGACAGATACAGAATCGGCAGATGATGAGTCCTGTAAATTAAAACAAATAACAGTTTTTTTAGACAATAAAATCCAGTAGCTTTTTAAATTTATTTTATTTATTTGTTATTTACAAAGATATATAAACGATGCCGCTTGCTGGATACAGACTGAACTTACTTCTGAAGCCAGGAGAAGTCTTCACCAGTAAGGAGCAGGATCGCGCACTCTGCCTGGCTACTTCAGAGAAAAGGGAAGGGGAAAGAGCATCTCCAAGATAGATGCTGAAGATGGCTTTAGAGACAAGTCTGATGACTAATAACTGTCCTTTTTAAGAACTTTCAAGGAACACCAAGAGACTTGTGGTAAATACTCATTATGTATTTACTAACAATACGCTGTTCTTCCAGGAGATAGAACAACAAAATACTGATTGACTTAAAAGCCTGCCTCTTGGGGTAGGCTTTTATTATATATTCTGAGTTTGTATGCTTTTATTAACATTTACCACTTGTAATGCAGTTAATAGCTGCTCACTGAAACCATTCTTCTTAATGCTTTCTTGCATACAGTAGTGTTCTTTTCCTCTCGTTCTTGTAGAGAGAGAGCAAGAGACTTTGCCCTAAGACCTGAATGATAACAATAGTATTTTTTGAGATAGTATTCCTGTGATGTAACATCACTTACTGAAAATAGGTGAAACCACCACTGCCAACAGACGAATCATACAGCTGGATGTATTATCACAAAAATAGTACTTGTTTCCTTTGCTCCAAGACTACTTAGGTTCTGCTTTCTACAGCTAATGGTTTTCTTGTTCAAAAGGCCCTCAGATCTTCTAGGAAAAATTCTATATATAGATTGTTTCAGTGAATCAATGTTACAAGCTCTCCTCAATATTTCTTTAGAAAGGAGTTTCCTAAACCTGCTTGTATTCCCTAAGTCCTCTTGTCCTTGTCAAATTAGCTGATGTCATTCAAACATATTAACACTAAAAACCCCAACCCAAGTGCTTCAAATCAACAGAGGTGAGCTGGATGAAATCCACTGCCTACTGTAGCCTTAAAGGTGAACTCAGGACCTTCTGAATTAACTGGCTTAGTTCAGTCAGTAAAAATACCATACTTTTTGTCTTTCTTAACATGCATTAGATTCTTACTTTCTACTCTGTACAAAAAAGAAGTCAAAGTAAAAATATTGCTAGAGCAGCAGGGATTTTGTGCATGGATTTGGGGGGAAAAATCACAATATTGTGTTCTGCTCTCTTTCTCTCTCTATCTCACATTTTAATATTATCAGTGATGGTATATGTTCATAATAGGGCAATATTTTCTCAGCTGTCTATGAGTGAACTTTGTAATAGAGCAATGGTTTCTAGCAACATGGCTTGAAATCAATCTCACGAGAAATCAAAGCAAGCAGTCTCTCTCATGGTCATAAAAGCAATATGCCAGATAAAACTAAGGATGAGAAGGTGTTTAAGATATGTTGTGAAATAATTCGAATAATAATAATAATAACACGTTTCTTTTACGATTCTGACATGCAACACTTAATTATCCTGTATGAATCCAAATATAATTTAACTAAAATATATATGAACAAGTAGTTCTAAATTGAGTTAGTTCTCATGACTTAGGGAAAACAAATCATAGCCCCAATAATTTTTTGAATTTGTCTACCTGAATTTTTCACATTAAAATGTATCTGGCTTTTTAAAAATACTACTGTACAAAATAATTGTAAAATGTTCGTTTCACCAATGACTTTTACACATTATATACCTTGTGAAAACTAAATTACAAGTCTAAAAGTAAAATATTGTCCTTCAGGTCCACCTAGACGTAAAAGAACCAACATTTACACAAGGAACTAATATTTGCATGATGAGGTCAAGTCATTCTATTGTTTATAGTAGAACCCTATTGCATATGTCTAAAGGAGAATGAATGAATGAACGAATGAAAAAATAAATAAATAAATAAACAGATAAATGTCTTTTTAATTTTCATGTCCAGTTTCAGACGCAGCAAAAACTATACAGCCCAAGGAAAGATGTGAAAAACTTTATAAATCTACAAGCTTGAGAGAATATGAATATGAATATTTCTTCCTAATCCCACTTTATTTATTAAACTGTTAAACTGTTGACACTTAATATATGGATTAACTACTCTTGTTATTTTAGCCAGCTAAAGAAACTGTAGAAACTACTGAAGAGGGTACACGGCAGACTAGATTAAAAATAAATAAATAAATAAATAAATAAAGTCCTGTATAGAATATATATATAAGAATATACATAGGAAGAATATATGTAAGAATATATATATATATATATATATAGAATATATATAAGAATAAATTGATATAGATAATCCGATTTCATTATGATAAATATAATTTCATTGACCTGTAACAGATTTTTTTATCTGTTTCCTAAGAAAGTAATCCTATTATTGACAGTTTTTCCTTGTATAAAGTTAAATAACTTTGAGCTATTAAGACAAGAAGCCTATGTCCCTTGATGGATAAACTTTTTCCTAAAATAGGAAGTTGTCCGAAAAAGTTGTTAATATACATTTTGTTTGTTTCCAAATTCCAACAATTTTTCTTTTATGTCTTATATCAACTCTTGTTTCTGTTCTTTCTTTGTCTTTTCAAATTTAACAGAGCCTTGGCTACACATTATAATACGTATCTTTTATTTTTTAAAGAATAAATGGATTAATTTCATAGTTTGAATTTTTTTCCATTACTTTTCAAGAGGAAAAACAGGGATTTTTTTAAAAATCTTTTAAGTTTTCAGCCTATAAACAGGAAAATTCTCTTTTTTCTACAAACCTAGTAAGAAATTTAATTAAGGAAAAAATGTTCTTGTAATTTTGGCACAATGTGCCTACTATTTCCAGTCATGTATTGCACATGTGGATTCTAGAAATCTACACATTTTTCTGTTGCTTTGAATTTCTGTAATATTTCACTGCATTCCCTCCTCAGATTAAGGGTTATGTGTGAGCCTACATTGATTCATTCTGCTGCAGGTCACAAAGTTGATTTGAAACAAATTCTTGACTTGAAACGTGCTAATGAATATGAAACGTTTTGTCTTCTTTATTAATCAATAAGTTTTTAAATTGTGCCCATTGTAGCAATTAAACATTTTTTAAAATTATTTAAAATTGTTTTTGATTTCATAAGTGTAGCAGTTCGTTGTCATAATCCTGCCGTTGAAATATACTAAGCACCACAGAGAATACAAAGGTAGTAAAAATTAAAAAGAAATTGTTCTGAGACTCAAGAAAAGAAGAAAAGAGCTCCTTGAAAAGGATGAGGAAAAAAATCATAAAGCACCTTGAAAAGAAACTTGGTCCTGAACAAAAACATTAAAGACAGCCATATCCTATCAACCAACTAAAGACTTTAAGTCAAAAGAGAATAAAATATTTGGTTACTGTTTTACAGACCTTTTTCAGTAGATTTTGAAGGTCTTGAACAGAGTTTTTATAATAAGGAATTCCTGAGTCTTTCTTCATTTTACCGTTATGACGGACTGCATCACTATCTTATTTGTCACATTTTCTCATGCAGATAGGACAGATTTTAGGAAATTAAGTGTAACATTATGTGAACCTGTGTAGTCAGCAGTCTTTAAAACATTATTATTCTTTAAAGCTTCAACATTATTTTTCTGTTAAGGTCACTCTCTCCCCTAAAGTATGAGCCAATATTAATCTCAATTTTTCTTACCAGTTATAGGGGAGATGAAAATTAATTTTCTATCTCATCAATTGCTTACAAAATTCCTTTTTTTTTTTTAGCAACTTCAGTGTATTGTCACTTCATGACCATGTGGTGCCAAATACAGAGACCCTAAAAATGAAGCGTACACTTTACTTCCTACAGTTTCTATCAAAAGAGAAGAAGAAACGCTCTTAGTAATGTGAGGAATCAGAATGTGAAGGAAAAAAAAAAAAGTCGATTTGAATAATCATTCTAACCTGCTTCTTTTCTTTCCTTCTGAAAGAAGCTTAACTAGTTTTTTTGTCATCTTTGCTTCTTTCATTGTGCATTTTTTTTTTTTTTTTTTTTTTTTTTTTTAGGTTTGCTCATTTTTCACTTTCTTTAGCAGGTCAGAAACTCATATCTCAACCATTCCTTCCTGGAGATCTCCCCCAATGTACTTCCTTTCAACTCTCTGGTGCTCACAGCACACTTTATGCCACAACAAAACAAGAACAAAATGTTACTGGTCTGTGTTTTTACAGCCAATTTGCTATAATCACTTTCCTTTGTATTATATAACACAAAGTACAGTACATCATCTTCAGGAACAGGAAGACTTCTTCTCAACTATTTTTAACAGATTTCTGTTTGTGCTCTCTTTCCAAGTTCTTTCTGAGACTCCCCTGCTATCTTTCTCACACTCCATGGTGCCCATTTTGAAAATAAGCAGAGAATTTTTGACTCATGCAGTCAAAATTAATCGAAGCAATAAAGTGTATTTTGAAAACCCATTTCCTGAATCTGTAAACGTATTTTTTGTTTTGTTTTGTTTTTCATATTTGTTACCAATTAAAAAACTATATGTAACCTGGCACACAGTGTGTAATACATAAACTACTGGAGTTACTTTAAGTTTACATATTTGATTTTTCACTGAATGATATCCTTAAGATTTACTCTTTTTAGCTGTCTTGATAACGTCACACTTTTACACTTTTAAAAAATTGACTGAATATTCAGTAAATTATATGTGTATATATATATAAATATATAAACACATTTTTCTGCCATTTGGTTAACATTGATGAATGTAAACGGCACTACACGGATCCTGAAAGTTAAAAAAAAGTTTCATAACAGAAAAGTATATGCAAAAACTATCTGAGAGGAGGCCTCCAAGATGGCCTACTTTCTTGACAAAAGCATCACCTTCTTCCTTTGAGGAATCTTTATCTCTTTCCTTTATACATTCATACTGATGAGATTATTGAGTACATTTTTCCCTCCTCTCATCTTTGTTTTTGATATTGCTTTAGTGATTTATTGTCACCCAACACTGAGCCTAACTATCTTCTGATTTTAGGTATTTCATTTCATTTTTATTTTCATTTCATTTTTTGCCGTGTCTTCATCAATGTCAACTCACATTTTTAAACTGGTAAGGCGCCACGGTATCTAATAGCTTCACAGAAAACCTACTCTGGAAGTTTATCTTATGAGGTAACCTTATGGGAATCTGTGTGGAAGTGTTGTTTTTTTGTTGTAGTTTGTTTGTTTGTTTGTTTTTTATCTAGGAAATGTAGGAAATTGACTCGTTCAGCTTGTTACCTTCAGTGATTTCTCGTGAACTAAAGAAATGATGACTCCTATATCCCAGGTTTTTAGGAAAGGGTAAGGAACTTTTCTTTATGAGATTGCTAAGACCACATTTTATTACTGGATGTAAATGCTCAATAATGCTTGAATTAGAGTGATCACATGCAGTTAGGAAATTAGCAACTGTTTCTATAAGACTGAAAAACCTAAATGACAGGCAGCAATTAAGCAGTGCCTGTACTTAATTTTTATCTCAAACCTGATGACATTGGAAAAATGGAAGCATTTCCTTTCTACTCTGGTATTTTTATTGCTGTTATTTCCCATTCTTTGTGCTGTCCTCCCACCTACCAAGCCAACCAAGAATGAACAAAACAAGAGGTGGGGGAGTGTTTTTTTTGTGTCTTGTTTTTGTTTTGTATTGTTTTTCTCTTTGTTTTGTAAAGCAAAGCTATTAGATGACTTACTGAGTACATTCTCATGACTTACTGAGTACATTCATACATGAACATATGCAAGGTGTTCACTGCAGATGGACTTCTGCTTTAAAGAGCAACAATAATATTATCATGGAGACTACTGAAAGCACCCTCATATGCTTGAGAGACAACACATAAAAAGCATGTGGGATTTATATGTGGTGACAACTAGTGCTTAGCATTTTAGAAGCACTGGAAGATAAACAAGTACAGTAATTTAAAACTATGGATGTTACATGGGGTTAAGAAAATTTAAACAATAAATTTAACAAGCACATTCTGTTTTCTACCTGATACCCACATATTCAGCCAGAGGTACCATAGACCAAAAATATTTCCCGTTAGTTCTATTAAGTTAGAAATAACAAAAGTCCTGTGTTGCATTTTGCAAGCTCCTTCCTGCTTGTGCATTCACATCACTATATGAAACTTCCACTGATACTGTAAGGGGGGAAAGATGGTTGAGATAGGGATTGGTTTGATAAATCTGGTGTACGAAGTCCAGAAAAGCTGAATTGCTGTAAGGAGAAAATCACATTTGGGTTACCAGAAGACGTTAGCAGTGCATGGAAAAATAGATCTGAAGGTCATTTGGATGTGGATACATTTCACTGATCTTGAGATACCTGTAATGTAGACATGTATGTTGGGAAGTGATGAATTACTCTTTCTAAATGTTTGCTCCTCTGAAATGAGCATAAGGAGAGTCTAGCTGACTACATGGTACTTCTCTAAAATTAGGCAAGATAGGTCCTAGTCTTGGGTTCCTTTTCACTGGATTGTTTAGCTTTGTAGAAAGCACATGTATGCATCAACAGTAGCTTTTATTGTGTCCACTGCCATTGGGTATTAGTCTATTCTATTTTTTTGTTGTTGTTTGTTTGGAAAAATCATGTCAACTTGCACTTGAGACTATTTACATGCAGCTTCAGTAAAGCCATATTTTCCCCTTCTGGAGGCAAATAATATACTTTCAAAATGTGCTAATTACTGTTAGAGTGTTGTTGAAAATATGACTGTCTATATTTATACTCAAATACCATGTTTATAGTTTGACTTTTTTTTTTTTAATTTTATATTCTTAGAACTAAAAGCATCCTCCCCTTTTCCTCCTCCCCCACACACATTGGGCCAGAACTAATAAGAAATGAATCAGCTTCCTGAAATGCAATATAAACTTCTGAACACTTTATATCCTATTCTTTCAGCTCTTGCCAAGACAAGACTAGAGCATGTAGCTTTAATATATAATCAACTGGAAGAGGTTTACAGCAAATGCTACACAAAATGACTGTTAAATTTACTAGATACTAAACTTCCCATGGCTTTCACCTATACGCCTCACTTGTGCGTTGCTGTGGTTTACAAATTTATGATCAAGAGCAGTTGCAGTTCCAGAATGGGACTGGTGTAGTGCTGGTATATACACACTCCATTGAGCTAAGTCCTGCTTTTAGAGATTAAATGGAGCATGTAGGAAAAACAAAGATTTTATGTTATTGCTCCTGGCACATGATATAATAAGATACAATATGGCAATACTGCAGCGTTGGAATGTGCTCATGTATTAGAATAGATATAGAAAGAGCAAATAATAATAATAAAAAAGAACAATATTTCAATATAGTTGTTCTTACATAATATATCTAAAATGCCATTCTTACAATTACTCAAAGCAATGATATGGTAACTACTATTTTCCTAGGGTAAATCATTACCTGTGCTTATGCAGGTTTTTTGCTGGTTTGCACTGGCATTGCCATAACCTAAATTTGCACAACCATAAACTGACTAAATTCTGACACAGCATCCTCTCAGCTGGAACAGTCTTGGATAGTGTATTCATCACTTATATTGGACATTCAGAAAATTACAGGTACACAGACTACAGCTATAAAGCACAGTTTGAATATTTATTTAGTTATCCTAGAAACTATCAATAAAATGATGAAATGGGAAATGATGGTGGCTTCCTGCTAGGTGTCCTATTTGCCCCAAAGTATCATGAGCAAACCTTGTCTTCCATAAATTACTATGGTCAGAGGAGAGAGTTTAGAAAAACAACTGCTATTCTTTTCAAGTTGTATTCACAACAACTGAGCTTGGAGAATCAACCTTCCATGCTAGGAATACAGGCTTTTTATTAGACATCAGTGGACAGTGCCTCAGCTGATTAAGGGGGTAGCAATTCAATACATTATCGATACATTGAAAGTTAATTTCAATAGGGATGCAAGTCAAATTTCAGCAAAAAATGCCTGTCAGAAAAACAGTGACATTCTATGAAAGACCTGTCCAGCTTGTATACCAACACTGTGTAATGGCATGTGGTGTGCTAATGAATGCTGACTGAGGTCTAGTCTATGCAAAACAACACGTGCAACTGAGAGAGAGGAGCTGACTAGAGGTACAGGTGTCCATAACTCTACTGATGACCTTGCCAGACCCCTGGAAAGCTAACATGATTTCTTCTACTGCTGCCAAAATGCTGAAGAGTGTGTGTTAAAAGTTATTCTTAACCAGTAAGACCATGGTTCACACCCTCTTCCCACAATAATTAGCAAGACTTTCTCTCAGCTGCACCTTTCAGCTGATTGTCTTTCCCTCTCACAGGAATATCTGTGATAGTCTCACAGGAATATCACAGAGGAAATAGACTCTTGTACATTATAATGGCATATTTAAAAGCTGTTTATGCAGTACATGTATAAATGGAGTAAAGATTACTATTCCTGTATCAACGTGTTATTTTTGCTCCATTTATACACATGCTCTTTTAAAGTTTATGGCCAATGTGTAAAGAAAATGAAAGCAATTCCACAATCTTCTCCTATCTTGTTCATGCAAAACTCTAAATTAATTCAAATAGACTTTCTGCAGTAGCTAGATGATTCAATTTGTCACTTCTGCACTCACTGTATCCATACTGTAAAAAAAAAAAAAAAAATCTGCAACATCAGAATTCACTGTGGACAAAGCAAAATACTAAAAATTTTCAAAGCTACCATTGTTATGATAAGCTTAAATTATTATACAACATCATGAATAGTCCTGTAAGGAAATAAAAATATCATGCTTTGCTAACTTACATGGATTATTTTTTTTTGTCTTGTTTTATTTATTAACTTTTTTTTTCTCATCACAAATGGTGTGAAGATTAGTGTCCACAGGTTCCAGCAAGGGAATGGATAAATGAATGATATAATTTTCTGGAGAAGAGAATGGAAAGGGAGAAAATATTTACTAATGGATCATAACCAGTCACAAGAATTTTTGAAAAGTATAATTTTCTGTTCAAGAAGAGATATGTAAGAGAAAATGAGTGGAAATAAATGACTGAAATGATGGTAGCAATCACAAAAGAGAAAAGTATTTTCAAAAAAGAGAGGGGGGAGAGGCTGAAAGAGAGAGTCTGAGAGAGGTTGAGAGGCTGAGGGACAGGGGTTCTAAGCCATTATGATTAAATATACATATATAAAAAAATCAGCCTAAAACAATGGTGTTGAGTTTACATTCATATTATGGATGGAATTCAGAGAAGTGAGAAAAAGTATTACATTTCTCCTCTGTCCACCTGTCTTAAACTGAGTCAACCAAGTTCACTGTTAAGTTACGTTTGAGATAGGATGAACACAAAAACAATTCAGGGAGCTATTTTTTTCAGCTATTTTTGGGGGGTTGATTTCTTCCTAGACTACTGCCCTAGATTTACTGTTTCCAGTCACCTATGTTCAGACTGTAACAAAGGAGGAAGGAAGGAGGATCATTAAGATCATTATTTTTGTCCTGATAAAGATGTGCCTTTTGGGTTGCTGAACATGAACAGGAAGAAAAAAATGTGTGAAGAATATGAGAAGACAATGATGCAACTAGGTTATACAGGGAGAAAATTAGAAGGGCCAAAAGCCAGCTAGAACTTAACTTGGCCACTGCAGTAAAAGACAATAAATGTTGCTATATACACATAAACAACAAAAGAAGGACTAAGGAAAATCCCCATCCTTTATTGGATGAGGGGGAAAACATAGTGACAAGACCTGAAGCAAAGGCTGAGGTATTTAATGTCTTCTTTGCTTCAGTCTTTATTAGTAAGACTAATTGTTCATGGAGTACCCAACCTGCTGAGCTGGACAACAGAGACAAGGAGCAGAATGAAGCCCTTATAATCCAAGGGGAAATGGTTAGTGACCTCCTAGACAGCTTGGACACACGCAAACCTGTGTGGTAGGAATCCACCCAAGGGTGCTGAAGCAGCTGACAGAAGACAAGACACTAAGCCACTTTCAATTATTTACCAGCAGTCATGGCTAACTGGGGAGGTCACTGTTGACTGAAGGATGCTGAATGAGAGAGCAATCTACAAAAAAGGAAGGAATGAGGAATCCAGGGAATTACAGCCCTGTCAGTCTGACCAAGGTACCAGGGAAGGTCATGGAACATCTCATCTTGATTGCCATTACATGGCATGTGCAGGACAACCAAGTCATCAAACCCAGTCAGCAAGGGTTTATGAAAGGCAGGTCCTGCTTGACTAACCTGAGCTCCTTCTATGACAAGATGGCACACTTAGTAGACGAGGGAAAAGCTGTGGTCTAGTTTACTTGGACTTTAGCAAGGCATTTGTTACTGTTTCCCACAGCATTCTCCCAGAGAAACTGTCTGCTCACGGCTTGAACAGATGTACTGTTTACTAGGTCAAAAACTGGCTAGATGGTTGAGTTTAGGAAGTCTCTGCAGAAGGATCTGGATAGGCTAGATCCATTGGGCATGCCCACTGTATGGCATTCAACTAGGGTATATACTGGCTGCTGCACATGGGTCATAAAAACCCTATGCAGAGGTGTAGGCTTGAGGTAGAGTGGCTGGCAAGTTGCCCAGCAGAAAAGGACCCATGGGTGCTGGTCTACAGCTCACTGAAATGAGCAAGCAGTGTGCCGAGGTGGTCGAGAAGGCTGATACTGTCCTGGTCTGCATCTGAAATGGTGTGGCCAGCAGGACTGGGAAAAGGTT